>NC_135339.1:92556839-92611839 GCF_023851605.1 Tamandua tetradactyla | reverse complement strand
TTGTGGCCGTCACTCAGGCAATGGAGAACAAGTTCAACACACTTTATAGAACTCCAGCTACAAGAATCAATGTAATTATATTTGTCTTTGGTGTTGTGGCGATGGAACGCATACAGCCTTGGATTGTTGTCTGGTAACTGGATTTATTTTATTTTTTTGATGGGCTGGAAGTGTTTGAGTGGCTGTTGGAATCTCGTCTGTGACTGTAAGGTTGTTTTACAGGGCAGCACATGTTGGCTTTCAATGCAGAATTGCCAGGGTGTTTCATCTTTTGCATTGCCTTTGCTTTGTGATATTCACACATTTAAAAGGATGATGTTTTTTTTTTAATCATGAGGTTTTTAGCAGGCAGCAAAAGTGAAGTGGCAGTGCTGATTTGGCTAGCGTTTTGGAAGCTGGGTTTCCCCTTTAAAGCCACTTTGGATTTGTGTAATATCCAATCATTTATTGACTATCGGTTCTGAAGAACCTTTATTCCTTGGGTTTTCCCCCCACAGTGGGAAATGTCTTCCCCAGAGAAGCAGAGGTAGACTCTTTAATTCTTGTTTGAGCGAATGCGCTCTTAGATTTGGTTAATTAAAATATGTGCCACAGATCACTTATACCCCTATCACCTAAGTGAAGTGTGCTATCATTTGATATTCTGGAAGCACGAGAGATGTGAAAAAAATGTAAAAACATTTGGTTAATGGGTTTACCATGTTTATTTGAATAAGGAGGATTGAAGCTCCATTTACGCCTGGCATAAATGCTTTGGAGGTCTTAATTATTGATGAAAAATCTGCTCTGCTTCTAAATTCAAAGATATGACAATTTTATAGGAATTTTAATCACCTTCCATGTTAGGGATTTTAAGGTAAGGATAGTTTTATGTGATGACAAATAGAATGTACCTTTTTAGCCTTCTTAAGAGAGCTGTCACTTATCATGACAAAATACTATTAGCATTTTGTTGCCTGCCGTAAATCCCTGTTAAATGATTGCAATATTGGCACTATGTCTGGTTTAAGGCGTATTTCTAGGGGAAAGAAAACGAAGAATTCAGCATTCAGTAAGGCAAGTTGTGTTACTCAGAGAAAGGAAAAAAAATCCTTCTAGGGGGGGTTCTCTTTAGGGTGACAAAATCTTTCGCAGATGAGATGCGTTTTGATTTCATAATGGTAATCATTTGTGTGGGGTGTGTGTTACCTCCGAGAATTAGTTACTTCTGTTGAGTTTCTGGCCTGCATTTCCTCTTGAGCATTGCAGGATAAAATAGTTTTACAGGTTCCCATCAACAGTAGTATCACTCGGTTAGTTGGCTTAAAAAAGAATTATATACAGTGTGCCTCACCGGCTCCTTTTGGCCTTTGGATACACTTAGCAGGTTTTGACCAGATAAGGCATATTTGTCCTGAGGATATAAACCAATAATTCCAACCTGAATTGAGATCAATGGGTCCACGTCTGCTCTAGCCTGCGCCAAGCCTCTTCCCGCTCGCCCAGCCTTTTTTTCTTATATTAGGAGAACAGAGAGTAGAGGCAGCCTTCCTGCTCTTGGAAGGTAATCACGTTCCAGGGACTCTGATGCCTTAAGTCAATTAATTACACAATTTAGTTTAGTTATCTTTCAGAAGTATTACATACTTGTGAACAACGTGGAAGAGCCTTCAGAGTAAAAAAAAAAAAAAGTGAAGATGTTTCGTGTTACAAAACCCTTTAAATTTTTTGTGAAGGTTTCACCTATGTTGACTTTTTTTCCCTCATAAAACATTGCTAAAAGAAATATTTTTTATAGCTCAGCAAGCACCATCACACTACAGTGTATTTAAAATAATATAACAACTTATGTGGCAAAGAAGAAACCTAGCATTGTAAAGTAGAAAGCATAGTCAATAAAGAGATACTGCAGAAAAGTCTCTCTGACCTGCAGAGAGCTCATTGAGAGAGAGGAGAAGGCACGTGTGTGCATGCATGTGTGTGCAACCCCCCGTATATGTATTTGCCCGTATACAGATGTATATACGTCTCTCTACGTAATTTTTTATAGCATTGCTGAAAAGGATGGGAGTATCCTTTTCCTAGTGGAATACTGTTTTCTGGGAAAACACAAGAGCAGATGGTCTTCATTAGGAACACCCATTGTCCACATATCCAGCTACGGACAGATAAATCTCTCCAGTTTCACCCATACATTCCAAGGGCTGTAAATGATTACAGGATGTCGGTGGAGCTGCTAAACCAAAACCACACTCAGGCTCGCGTCCCGCCCTCGTACCTTCCCTGGCTCTTTCACTGGGACCTCTGGGCAAGGGGCCTCCTCGGCCCTGGACTTCCCCCTTCCTCGGTGGGCTCGGAGGCGCGAGTCCAACTGTTGCAAACCGCAGAGGCGGGTGACAGGGCCGGCGGGAGCTGGGGACGCCATGGTCCAGGCAGTCCGTGGCCCCGGAGCGTGCTCGGCGGGGCGGGTCCAGATGGCAGCGGCACGGCGTCCTGCTTGCTGGCACCCCCGCGGCAGGCAGGGCCCCCGCCCCAATAAATCTGGCATTAGGCTATAGAGTTTGGGAGACTTATCATTCCAAGTGTGTCCTCCTTCCCTGTCTGGAAGCCAGACATCTGTTTATCCCATTTTCTTTCATACAGAGTTTGGAATAGCTTTAGTTTGGGGGGGGGGGAGCTTGTCATATGTAACAGCTGTTACAAAATTTCAACCCTCTGGGCGCTTAAAATACTTTTCAGCTGACCTCAGATTTTTATACATAATTGATATTGGGTTGTAGAAAAATATTATTTGCTTAACCTCTCATTGTCTGCGATTTCACGTTGTCTCTGGTCAGGGCAGCGCCCTACCCACAATTTTAGCTCTGTGCCCCCCCACCCCCCCACCCTGGAAAAAGCCCTCTCAAGCTTTGCTTTGATTCGTTTACATGTTTTAAGTTTACACCTTTAAACTGACTGCAGAACGGTAGCTGGACACCGATTGGAGATTTTTTTCTTTCTTTCTCTCTCTCTCTCTCTCTTTTTTTTTAGTCAACAGTGTTTCCTTTCACTTCCTGTCACAAAGGTCAAAGAGAGCCGACCTTTGCTGGCAGTCCTACTCACTGAATTATTCATGGGATTGACTTTTTGTCAGCACACACAGTTGTGCTCTGGGACATTTTATTCATTTACCTCATTTAAAGCGCCTTTCTGCACCTGTTCAAGTATTAATATCATGTAATTTGGGCCTAATGCCGATTTTGCTGAACACTCATTATATTTTTTATTAGCTATATTTCCAAACGATTATGTATGATTATTACCAAGCCTTACAAACAGCACCGGGTTATTCCCCAGTCCTTTACATCTTCTTGTCAGGTTGCTTTCAGAAGCAGGGAGGATAAACATTTGACCAGTCCCAATGTTTTTATTCCTACTCCATCTCCAACCAGAGAACTTAAAGCCTCCTCCCTCATGGCTTTGGGAGAGCGTGATTAAATCCAACTCCGCAGAAGCTGTACAAATGCCAGCATTTATAAGGTCAACGCTTTTGTTAAAAATGCTATGTAAATGAGGATCTGCAAAAAGGGACATTAAATAAAATTAAATTCATTGTCTTCTTTAATGTCATTTACATTTTGGCTAAGCCCCGGCCTGTCAAGGAGGATTTTAAAAATAATTTTAATTACACATCATTTAGGGATCCAAGGTTTTCTATTCAGTAGCATTTGGATAACCTGCAAAACAGAGACTGTTTATTAACTTCTTAAATGACAACTTGTCATTGCATCTGCATAATGCAATGAAAACAGTATAGTTTGGTGTTAATTTTTCCTTCTCAGTTTTCTTAAAGATGTGAATATAATTATCATGGAATAGGCCTCACGCTCCCCCATTCCTGCCATTGGCTTTGAATGTGCGCTTCAAAGCGCGCTCTGGTCCAAAGTATGTTTTAATATGTTGGGGCTTCGGCGAAGGGAAAACATTGGCTAGAGATGTGGCCATATTAAAGTGTCCTGTAGATGAATGGACGTGACGACAAAGAATCTGATTCTGGCTGGCACAGGACCGAGCTGGCTTTGCTGAGCTCAGGTGTGAATGGCTGTTTTATTCACTTGGCACGCTGATGGAGAGAGGCAAAAAGTTCAGCGTGTTCATTCATCCTTTAAAATATTTTTCATAAACTTCTGAAGATAAACAGAGGAGGAAGAGCCGCGTTGCCGAGTAACAATGCAATGCTTTCATTTTTAAATAGGAAGACACAGGAAACAGTTCCCACTTTGTGTGCTCCCCCCACCCCCCGCCTTCCTAAAGCCACGGAGATTACACAGCTTACATCACACACTCGAAATCTGTGCGCTCAGCGGCCCGGACACCATCGTTAGGCCGGACGCCCGCGCCCGGCTCGGCCCGTCCCCTGCCAGGCCCGAGGCCGCCGTGTCGGGGCCAGGCCGAGGGAGGCCGCGGTGGCCGCGAGGACGCCGGCAGAGATTTACGGCCGCCTGGCCTGGGGAAGGACACGGGGGTCCCCACAGCCAGTCGAGGTCCCGCTTTTAAAACGAGCTGCACACCCCGAATGACTTCCGCCCGCTCCCGGCAGCTCCGCGTCTCGTCTGCTGGTGCAGGGAGCCGTCTCTCCGGGGCTGCTCCGCAGGGCACCGGGGAGGGGGCGGCGCGGGGACGGGGGGCGGGGGGGGGGCCCGGCTGTCAGAAGCCATCCTGCAGGCGGCGGTTGACGCAAACCACCCGCGCCTCGGCCGCAGCCTGCCCAGGTGAAGAGCAGAGAGGCTGCCAGTGCCTGTAATTGTGTTAGGATGCCTGGGACGAATTGGATTACCGTATGGAAACCCTGCCCAACCCCGGGCTCTGGGACGCATGCTTACAGGAAGCAAATAATTACTCTCTGTGCACCAGAGGATAATTGGGGCTGGCCGGAGGCCTTCTAGGGCCGCCGAAGAAAGCGGGGGCAACTGGCCTCGTCGGAGCCTTTTGGAGACAAACCAGAAGGACAGTGCTCTTTGGCCAGATGTAAGGTTTCCACGGCTGCCGTGATTCTGCGGTGACTTTTCAAAGATGGTGAATAATTTATCAGAATCCAAATTCACAGTGGCAATGGGAGACGTGTCGGAGGAGATAAAAATTCCAGGCTCTAATGATGGAAATTGTCGTCGCAGATGCCAGGGAGTGATTGACAAGTAGGGGTACAGGAAGCGAAAACTCAAGGAGCTTAACCTGTACTTGGCAAAGCTTCTAGAGCTTGCACTCTGAGAAAATGAAAACCATTCACTGCCGTCAGCTCGCCAGAACACAAGCTCCTCTTGTTTGTTTATCTTAACAGCAAATCTCCCAGAAATGTTTGTGGTCAAAACTCTATATAATGAGACATTATACTGGTATTATTAATGCTTTAAAATAAAAATATGGCTATAATTTCGAAAAATAAGCAGAGGGATTGCATGGGTTAAAGGTTTTTATTTTATTTTATTTGCGGGGTTGTATTTTATAAGCCCCTTAGACTTTGGGGTAACTAGCGTTCGGCGAATTGTAGAAGTTTGAGCAAACTGTTTTCCAAACTATGTATTCCCCAAATCAGTTTATACAGTCATATCTGTCAAAATAGTAAATGCTGTCAATTTGTCAACAATGGGATGAAGTGGAGTGTGTGTGTGTGCGTGTGTGTGTGTGTGCAGGGAAACTAATGTTGGCTGGTTTTGTGTCACTCATTAAAAAGAAAACAAACAAAAGATCGCCCCCCCAACCCCCCACCCCCGTAATCCCTTCCCTGGAAGTTTCTCGGCTAGAAAACACTGGAGACCCCCCAGGGGCCTGGGTGCCGGCCGTGGTGGGAGCTGGCCGCGTCTGCAGAGGCCGAGGGGCCGCGCGGCCCCGGGGAGTCCCGAGGAAATGAGGCCCCTGTGTGGAGCGGCGGCGGCCGTGGGGGCTGTCGCAGCCCGGAGCCCGGCTGCCAGCGGAAGGCGGCGGCTCCAGCGTGTCTCTGCCGATTGCAGCGCCGCGGCCCCCACATCTGGGGTGCGGGCGAGCCCAGCCAGGCCGCCTGGCCCGCCGCCCCCTCCTCGCTGGCCTCCCGGCTCCCTCGCTCGGCAGCCGGCGGCTGGGGGCAGGGTCCCCGTGAGAAAAAAGCAAAGCGAAACAGCCGAGCGCGGCCCAACTTTGGCGGGGGCTTCCGCCTCCCAGCATCTGGCTTGTGACTGACAATTTGCTGGGGGCGGTGTGGGGGCGTCGGCCGGGACGAGTCCCGTGAGCTCGCAGCCCAGCCGAGGCCGCAGCATCCGTTCTCGCCGACAGGGAAAGGGGTGCAGCCGTGGCCCGGTGGAGGCTGGTGTCGCTGGACTGGGGGCTCGTGGGGGTGACAGATGCGCAGCACGAGGGGGTGCCTCCACGACTGCACGAGCAGGCAGCGCCTCTCGGGGGATACGCGTGGGGTGGGGCCTGGGGTCACCCCGACTCCGGGTGGGGGCGGGGACCTTCACAGAAGGCACTGTTTAGCGAGACCCACCCCCCCCAAAAAATCCTTGTGGGAGCAGGGTTGTTAAAACACATTGGCGGAGGGGTGTCTTTTATTTTAAATGCACCCAACAAGGCGTACTTCATCTTTCTGGTCCCGGGGTAGGGTCAGGGCAGCCTGCCCAGTCCTGATGTGAGGAGGGTGGGGTCCCCACATTTCCCGGGTCCACTGAGACCTTCTCCTCCAGGGGCTGGGTGGAAGGAGTGGGATCTGACACATGCCTTTCCAAAGGGGGTGCCAGCTGGAGCCACAGATCCAGCTGTGCAGGCTACATCCAGGGGCCAGCAGGAAGGGCCGGGGGGACAAACGGGGGTGCCAGGAGGAGGACCCCAAAGCCGCAGGACACCCCAGCTACACACAGTCTCCCTTTGCCTTTGGGACAGAATTAGAGGTGTTCTGATAATGCTTTTTAAATTTCTGTGTATATATATTTCCCTTTTTTTTTTTTTTACATGGGCGGGCTCTCAGACTCGAACCCATGACTCTGGCATGGCAGGCAAGAATTCTGCCACTGAGCCACTGTTGCACCGACCTATATATTTTCTTCTTAAAAGCTTCTGGGTAATATTTCCCCCTTCTTTGAGTGTCTTGTGTTTTTGCAACAAACTTCTGCACTCCTGGGCTTATCTTATCTTATGTCTGCACATCGGCATGAGTGTTCGGATGCCATCTGGGGTTTCTCGTGGCTTTTGGAAGTTTACATGTCTCACCACATCTGTTTTTTTTTTTTTTCAAACAGTTGGCTCCTTTGCAAAGCAATGAGACCTTTTTAACTCTTTCCCTCAGAATTGAAGTGGCATGATTCAATTTCATTTCTTGTCATGGGTTTATTTCCTAAACAATAGTGTTTTGGAATATTTAAAGAGCAAAGGCCCTAAAAAGAGAGATGGTTACATTATTAAGAAGATGAGTATACCACACCGTGGCCTGAAAATGGAAAGGATTCAGCATTCTGTGCAGTTGTTGGCTTTTTCGGTTTAATAAATTAAACTACAAATTTTCCTAATTGTCAAACAAAATGTTAGGCCAGCTTTAGCCATTGCTGACAGTAAAACACAACATAAAACCTGCTGAGAGTTATATGTGGTATTTAATATGAGACAGAGTAATGCAAGGGTTTTTATGGTTAAGTATGAATTCACACCCACAGCATTTGTTTCGCATTAGGAAAGGTTTGTAAATCAGATCAGTGTGCGGGTCTAGAGCAGCCCCTCCGCAGCCGCTTCTTTCTGGATATTTGGTTATTGCAGAGGCTGCCAAGGGGAGCTCCCCGTCCATTTCTATTTTCTGAATGAAGCAATTTGTCCTCTGACATCAGGAAGATTGGGTTAGGAAACAAGTGGGCGATTGGATTGGACGTGGTGCCTGTCCCCACTGTCCGAGGTCCTGGCCCGATCTGGCCGCCGGGCAGCGGCCATCAGTTACGGCAGTGCGGCTGCCCACCCGTCCTTGGCCAGCGCGGACCCCAGGGAAAGGTGGGCCGGCTCTGGGAAAGTGCTTCCCGAGGAAGAAAAATGGCAATAACTATCATTTATTAAATTTGACAAGCGGGTTCTAAATATAACAACACTTTCCCCAAAGATCATTACTTGGAACAAATAAACGAGTTATGCAAGTTAATAAACGGCCGTCTCCTCGTCCAGAGGTGCACCTTCGTGTGGCTGAAAAATAGATCCCGCTGCCCCCCTCGCCCGGTGGACAGCTTGTGTTCCCTTCTGGCCACCAAAGCTTTTGTGTGTGTGTGTGTGTGTCGGGGGGGAGTGGCTCGTGCTGGAAAAGCAGACTAACAACAATCTAAGAAAAAGCTTTAAAATAGAAACTGGCTCACCTGGCCACAGGATAATAGGGCACATAGGGGTGCTTTATAGTTTTAGAAATGTTTCTTTCATACGTGATCATGAATAGAGCAAGGTATGCGAGTACGTTTTAACTTTAAGGAGAGAAAAATCATTTGGCTCTTGTAAGCCTTGTGGCCGCAAGTGTATTTACTGGGTGAGGGGTGTTTCTGCAGACAAGTGCTCATGTTTCCTAGGACCCCATTATAATTATTCCCAGTGATTATGGCATCCAGAACCCTGTTCTAGCCCCAAACACATTTGTTGCCATTTATTAGGCCAGAGCAGTGACTAATTTACATTGTTTCAGAGTTGCGTGTGGTGGTAATTTATCGCGTGTGCTGGGGGTCAGAGTGGACCAGTGGAGGGTAGAGAATCTTCCCACGTACAGGCGGGGAAACTGGGAACATGGGATTTTAAAAGCTGCTCTTCGTCTTTTTAATCTCGTTTTGATTTATTCCCTGCAATGGTACTTGTTCTACTCTACTCTTGCTCCTTCTTGGCTTTTCACAAATCAGAGCTGGAAACAGGACTTTTTTTGAAGGAAATGGTAGCAATATCTTCTAACGAGTGGAAACTTTTACTAATGCCTTGAATAAAATATTTGTCAGCGGCCTCCACTAAATGTAACAGCACTCCACAGAGGAAAGAATGTCTTAACTGTTCCCTTCTCACCATAGCAGGTTTTGTTATCAAGTTGAGGAAAAAGCCTTGTTTAGGTGAAAATAATGATCATAAATAGAGCTGCATGGTGGGGCTCGGAGGAAACGGTGACAGCGCTCGCTCTCCAGACCTGCAGTTCCGAGAAAATATGAGTGTTCTGATCCGGGGAAGCAGTAATTATCTTTTTGTGAAGAATGTACAATGGTGTTGGATGATGAATTGATCGCAGATTGGAAGTGCGGCCTAGCTGTCATGTCACGGAGATAAGAGGGAGCTCCGGGATTGCTTCGTCCTTTCTGCTAGTTCACAGCCAGCCAGTTTATTAGCACAAATCCCAAATGTTTAGTAAACTCATTAGGTTCCATCTAATGCTAATTTATCATCATAGACGGAACCCCAGCCAGTCGAGGCCGGAGGATTGTACCGAATCTGCTTGATTTACAGAACTTCCTGATCAATCACCTGCTTTGTGCTGGCCATTTGTCTTCAAACGCTTTAAACGGGTCTGAACGTTCCATGGGATTGAGCTATGGCTGTGGGTTAGGGTTCTCCCGAATTATCTGCCCTGCGACGGTTATCCGGAAGGTTAAGAAATCCTAAACCGGCCGACGTGGGAGAGAGGGAGGGCCGCCGTGGTTCGGAACTGCTGTGTGTCTCTTCCCCTCCCCGCCTCTCCTTCCATCTTTGCCTCTTCCCCCAGCCCTCCCCCCCACCCTGTGCCACCCCTCCCCATTTCCCCCCTTTTTCTTTTACAATCCAGTCGCAGAGTTG
This sequence comes from Tamandua tetradactyla, assembly GCF_023851605.1. Classification (NCBI taxonomy): domain Eukaryota; kingdom Metazoa; phylum Chordata; class Mammalia; order Pilosa; family Myrmecophagidae; genus Tamandua; species Tamandua tetradactyla. The sequence goes on along the minus strand of NC_135339.1, from coordinate 92,602,086 downwards.
AATTCAAAGAATTTCCTTGCAGAATCAGTTTACCACGAAATGCATCATGGTACATAAATGTCAAGTACAGTTTATTCTAAACTTCAGACAGTGTTTTTCTTTAAAAAAATCAAGCTTTAAATGCCCAGTTCTCCTGACATTTTCGTACATATTCTATAGTGTTTTCGAAGAGGATAATAACCTTTGCTTGATCCGAGGCAACAGCTGCAAAGATAATGAAATTCTTATGATATTTCACCAGGTAAAATGTGAATTGCAGAAGAAAAGCTATTGAATTTTTATGGATCTTAATCGCATAAAATGAGATTCATGGGGCGTACGTGTAACTGTACTCAGCGGACTGCAGGCCATAGCTGCAGAGTCTTCACTGTGTGGAGTCAGGGCCACTCCAGCTCTGGCACGAAGAAAATGCTCCCCAAACGCTGCCTCCAGCTTGCCCTAAGAGTGATAATGAAATATGACAGAAATTTCCTTGTACTGGTTCAGTGGCAAAGAGGTCCTGCACAGCCTGTATTAATTCATCTGACTTATGTTCCAGGTCTTGATTTACCTTATGATTAAAAACTTCTGCAGGTTTGCTCACCAATTGAAATCAGATCTCATCTGCAGACCAGGGGTATTGATCCCTATTTAACATCCAGGCTCAGAATTGATTGGCATTGATTAACAATAAAAATGCTCTCCTCCACGTCGAGCCGCCAGGCCAATCTTTTGAGAGCAGTGCGCTGGGGTGTTTTCCCTCATTGACCAATCTGAAGACAGAGATGGCACCACCCGCAAATAAACAATATATTTTAATGTTATTGTAACTGAATGCCAGACTGGCAGTGCAAATTGATTTTATTCTTGTTGTATAAGATAAACATCTTTAATAAAATTCTCATTTTATTTAGGATTTTACAGGAATAACTTGATTACTAGAATAGTGATATTTTTCTTTTCCCATGGTGTAAAAAATGGATTAAAACATAAAGCCTATAATAACATAACACTAGAGATGAAGTGTTAATCAACTCAGAAATCACGCACAGGGTGGGAGAGTCTGGGAGAGCAGCTCACCCGCAGAGAGGCACGTCGTGCCCGCGACGGCCACTGGGGCTGCCCCAGGCCCAGCCAGCACACGCGTCCCGGAAGGCTGGTTTCGCTCCGAAATGTCGCGGGAACTGCGGTTCCAGAGAGCCGGGCCCTCGGCACTGGCCACCCAGGCCCAGGCCCCGGGGCTTCCCCTAGACAAGCCTTGTTTCTGTTGTGTTTTCTTGAGCTAGCGTGGCTGCAGCCCTTTGAACAGAATTTCTTGCACTTCTTTTAATGAATAGCTGCGATAGGAACAGGCGTATGACGGGAAGTAAATAAGGAAAGTCTCGCAAACTTAAACTTTGGTGAGGCGTCCTGGGGACGGCCTTGTTCCCAAGCCCGCTGGTAACTCCTGGCAACCACCTGGTCCTGGAGACCAGGCCCAGCTGAAAGGAATTATCCGATCGCCAACATCCAGAAGTTTACAGTTATATAATGACGGAGAAAACCGCAAATCCCAAGGGATGTCAAATTTTAGAGATACTTTTAAAATGAAATTATCCAGCCAAGCCTATAAGACAACCTTCTTGTACTTAAGGCAGTAACTGCAATCTGGAATGAATTTTTTTGTGATAGGGCAAATCCAATTTGCTTCTTGAGCTGTTGATTAAGGAATCAGCTCAACAAGGCTGTCCCCTGTAAGTATTGGCTCTTTATTTGCCCGTGGATGGCCGCTGGAATCCTCTGCAGCTGGGAACGGGGGTCAGGCGTGGCCATCCTGGTAGCATGAGCTGCGCCCACCAACGGCCTTGTCTGCACAGGAGAGAGAGTTTGGCTTTTGCAGCAGTGAGGGGAGGCTTCTCACTCACTTCCCAGCATGCAGGAGAGCAGTTGAGAATGGAGAACAGAAACCTGTCTTACCCACAGCCTTTCTTTTAGGATTGAGAGGAGCACATCATTAGAAAGCAGTAGATAGGTAAAACATGGTACATTAGAATGCCTCTTATGCTAAGGTCCACTGAATTGAATCTGGTGACCTGGCATCCAAGGAAGAGGCTGCGACAGCTGGTTTCAGAGTGAGTGTCTGTATCGAGACATTCTCCCTAGAAAGTACCCCCCCATTTAAGTTTTTATGGGCTGCACGTCTGTTTGGGACTTTTCAGAATCAGTTGTGGATATTTAAATATGATTTTCAATCTGTTTCATTTACAAATAGGCTCTTACAGGTGATCTATGCAAATGTAGTCACCAGGTTTGCAAATGGGCAAGCGTTATTGAGAAGAAATAAATGTTATCATCACACGCTTTACGAAGCAGAGATGCTAACTGTTTGGGTGAGGAAGACCCCAATTTCCCCAGCTCTCCTCTGGGGCCAGAATTATCTGCTTTGCTGGTCGACTTTCACCTGGAGATCGCAGCACTCCATGGACGCCCCGTGGCTGGGCCGTGGCTGGGCCGTGGCTGGGTGCTCTGGGAGCCTGGACGAGGGGCAGCTTGGATCTGTCTGTGTTTTCTTGGACATTTAACTAACTAAAAGCCATTCCCCCCATGTCAGGATAAATAGCTTTTTTATTTTGTGGGGTTTTTTTGCATGTATGCGTGGTTATTTTTATAACTGCATCTGATTGCTGTCCTGCAGGTATAAGCGTGTTTTTGTTTTGTATAAGACTTCACTTATGTGAGACGTCTAGAAAAGGCAAATCTACAGGGACTGAAAGCATCGTGTGTGGGTTAAAGCAGGGTCCGGGCCCACCCCAGCCAGCGTCTCCTGTTGGTGATGCAGAGACATCCTAATGCCCCAGGAACTGCGGTGACACATGTCCCTTCAAATGCAGCCACAAGCTTCATCTTCTTAAAAGCTGGGAATGGCAGATGCTGGCTTGGGAGGGTGGGTCTAGGCTGGCTTCCTTTGGAGCTTGTTTCCTCTCTTGGTTGGGAGGGTCCGAGGCCGAGAGACCCCCCCGCTGCTTTTACCGCCGGCCACCCCCTAAGGAGCTGCCATGCCCTGGGGCATCTGCGCCGTGAGCCCTCCTGTGTCTCCCCCTATTGTTCGATGGGTTTGGGTTGGGGCCCCGTGGCACCCCAGGCCCCGTGACACAGCCAGTGCCTATTCTCTGCTGTTGTCACTTTGGCCTCCTCCACTGTGGGCCTGGACCCCTCTGTAGGATCCTTCTGGAAGGGTGGCCTGCCCTATACCCCAGGTCACATGCCTCAAAGTGCGTCCTGGCCATCCCACCTCTGACCCTCAGAGCAGAGCATCTCACGTGGTCCTTGCCTCATCCTCCGTTCTCTGCCTGTGCCGCGCAGTCGCCAAACGTCTTGGCTCGGGAGGGCCGCGGGCATCTGGCCTGCTGAGTCCTGCTGTCCCTGGGGTCTGTTTCAAACTTTACGTCCTGGCCCCTGAAGGCGACAGCAGCAGGCACCTGTGCAGTCCTGAAGGCAACGGCAACAGGCACCCGTGCAGCCCCTCAGCCTGGTCCAGGCCTGGGTGCTGATCCTGGGTGCGGGTCTCCTAGAAGCAGGGCTGTGGGCGGGTGGTCAGGACCCACTAAGCGAGTGGCCTCAGCTGCCCCAGACCTGAGCCCACGGCCTGACCAGAGCTGCCTGGGCCCCCAAGTGTCCTGAGCTGCCATGGGAGCTGTCGCCCTGCGAAGCCTGGCCGGCTGGGGGTCACTGCTGCGGAGCCACCTGCCACCCCCAGCGGCCTCCGAGCTGGCCATTTTACTTTCCTGCGTTAATATCACATGTTCTTGCCAGGCTCGGTAGCGAGTTCCCAAGATGGGGGGGAAGAGTGCCCCTTCCTGACTAAGGCCACCTCATACCCCCAGGCCAGCCCAGGGGGAAGGCACCCTCCCGGGGGGGGGCTGCACTCCACTGTCCAGGCTGCCCGTTGTGGCCTTGGAGGGCCCGCCTTGGCCCCCTGGGCAAGGTTAGGGTGCAGAGGCAGTGCCCACACTGGGTAACTGGGCCCGGCCACATTTCCTCAGTTTGGGGGCATTGGATGGCCCGTCTCAGGTCACCCGGCTGGAAAGAGGCACTGCGGGGACTGGAGCCCAGCCGCCGGGCCGTCCGTCCTCCCGGTGCAGGGTGGACACCGTGCACTGTTCCCCCAGCGAGGCCCAGGAGGCTCACAGCCGCGTGGTGGGGAACATGTGTGGCCAGTTGAGTACCATGTGGCAGGGGAGACACCGCATGGTTGGGGGGACACATGGTTGGGGGGGTCACCGTGTGGTTGGGGGGACACTGCGCAGTTGGGGGGACACCGTGTGGCCTTGGAGGCAGTTTGTGGCTTGGGGGTTGTCGTGTGGCCGGGAAGCACCGTGTGATAGGGGTGGCCTTGTATGGTGGTAAATATTGCATAACAGCACCATGTGGCGGGGGGATGACTCGTGGCCAGGGATGTGCTTTGTGGTTTGGGGGACACTGAGTGACAGGGGACGCCGTGTTTGGCCTTTCAGTGCCTGGGGGCGAGTCCTGCCCCTCTTGATCTGCTGGAAGCACGAGGGGTCCTGTGATGGCATCTTGCAGGGCAGATGGGTGAGACCGTGGGGCAGGATGGGGGTGACAGCTGTATAAGGAGCGTGTGACAAGTGCGGCCACATGGGCAAGCGCGCATGTGTTCCTCTGTGATGGTATCTTGCAGGGCAGAGTCCTGGGTGAGACCGTGGGGCAGGATGGGGGTGACAACTGTGTAAGGAGTGTGTGACAAGTGCGGCCACGTGGGCAAGCGCGCATGTGTTCCTGCAAGTGCCCAGGATGGCGGGGTCGGCCGTGGGGGGCGTGGCCTGCGGCTCATTGGTGTCCACGGGTCTGCGTGGCTGTCGCGTGGAGTCGGACGTGGAATGCGCTGGGGCATCGTGGTCCCCTTACAGGTGGGAGCAGTGGATCCTCAGAGCTTTGGGCTCAGAAATGAGACCAATGGAAAACCCCCGGCCAGGCTGGTACTGCTTGGAAGGAGGGTACAGGGGGAGGGTGCAGGGGGAGGCGCCACGCTGGGGCCAGAGGCGCTTGCAGGATGGGTGGAATTGCTCCCCAGTTATCAGAGTGCTGTATTTAAAAATACTGCATATAAGTGCAGTGATAAAGATGCTGCCACTTTCTTGGCCCATAAAACAGTCTTTGGCGGGGTCTGACATCTGCACGCATGCAGTGGAGCTCACCATTGCCGAGCTAGGAATTCTGGTTCCACCTGGACATTCCAATTCCGTATACCAGGGAGAAGTCGGAAGGGCACTTCAGCCTAATTAAGCTCTGTGACTGGAGGAATCCAGGGGTGTAAAATCCTAATATTATAGGTGGCTTTAGTATAAAATGCAAATATTGGACAGAGTTGGCTTGGTATCTTCCTGATTTTCCTTGAGCTGTTTCCTCACCAATTCTGGCAAAAAAAGATAAAATAAATAATGCCACCACCCCAAAACAGAACGAACAACACACCCCCATATCCTTGGCAGAAGCCTGCAGGGCTGGAAGCTCAGTGTGTAGGAATGTTCCCTTCCTTTGCCCGATGGTGGTGAAAACTTCTGATGTAGTCACTGGCTATTTTTCTTTTTGATGTAATCCAGAGTTGTTCAGGTAGATTTAAATCCTAATGCGGTTTCCAGGCTTGCACCCATTCTCATGCGCTGTCGGTCACGCTGGACTGGGGGAGGGGAGAGCAGGCGGCAAGGAGGGGGAGCAGGGGGGCCCCTCGACCTCGGAAGCCGGTGTCCATGGAGCCCTGCCCCTCCCACGTTCTCGACGGTCCGAGCCTTTGCCTGAGAGGGAACCACACATGGGGACCAGCTTTGGGCGCGGGCACGATGATTTGTTTCAGAGATGTCGTGAGCTTGAGGTTCAGGCGCTGTTTGGTGCAGGGGAGTGGCTTTGGCATTTGACGTGAAGACACAAAGAGGCCTTGTTTGCCTGGGACAGGTCAGAGGTTCAAGGAGGCCTTGAACAGCTCGAGTGGGATAATTGAGTTATCAGATGCCAGCGGGTCTTCCCGTAAACCCGCGTCTTCATCTGCTGGCAGTCTCTCGGATCTCAGACGTGGCAGTGGGTTTCTCTGTTCTGCTGCCAGACTTTTCCCCTCTCCTCCCTCCTCAGGTGACTTTATGGGCCACAAAGACAGTAAATAGCATCTTGCTTTGCTTTCACCCCACTAATTCTGGTGTCTCTAATTGCTTGGAACACAAGCTGGGTGTCCAGTCCCCAGTGAGCAAGAGAGGAAGACAGGGCCTTGACTGAACCGGCCTGGCCTGTCCATCCATAGATGTTCGTGTGACTCACTCCTTTCATTCTAGAACGAGACCCACTCATAGGCTCGAGGCTCCACTGAGAAAGGGCCCACGGGGGCACGGACAGTCTCTGAGGAGTCTTGGACAGAGGAGGCAGTGGAGAGCCGAGGGCGGATTCTAACTGGGAGACACTGTGACCCCTTCAGTGTGCAGTTATGGGGTGACATGTGCACGATGCAAGTTAATGTAGCAGCACCACCATGCACAGGGTGCAAGTTAACATAGCAGCACCACTGTGTACAGGATACAAGTTAACATAGTAGCACTGCTATTTACAGGATGCAAATTAAAAGAGCAGCACCACTGTGTGCATGATGCAAATTAACACAGCAGCACCACTGTGTACAGGATGCAAATTAACATAGCAGCACCACTGTGTACAGGATGCAAATTAACATAGCAGTACCACTGTATATAGGGTGCACATTAACAAGAGCAGTACCATTATGCACAGGATGAAATTTTAAATAGCACCACGGTGTACAGGATACAGGTTAACATAGTAGCACCTCTGTGTACAGGATGCAAATTAAAAGGGCAGCACCACTGTGTACACGATGCAAATTAACACAGCAGCATCACTGTGTACAGGATGCAAGTTACCAAAGCAGCACCACTGTGTGCGTGATTAAAATTAACATAGCAACACCGCTGTTTACAGATGCTAATTAACATAGCAGCACTACTGTGTGCAGGGTGCAAGTTAACATAGCAGCACCACTGTGTACACAATGAAAGTTAACATAGCAGCACCACCATGTACAGGATACGAGTTAACAAAGCCACACCACTGTGTACACAATGAAAGTTAACATAGCCGCACCACTGTGTACAGTATGCAAATTAACATACAAATGACACCGTGTGCATGACACAAGATGACAAAGCAGCACCACTGTGTACAGGATGTAAGTTAACACAGAAACAACTCTATGTGCATGATGCAAGCTAACATAAAAGCCACACTGTGTAGAGGACACAAGGTAACATAGTAGCACCACTGTCTACAAGATTAATGTTAACATAGCAGCACAACTGTGTATAAGATGCAATTAACATCGCATCACTATACAGGATGCAAGTTAAACATAGCGTGACTGTGTATAGGATGCAAGTTAACAAAGCAGCACCACTGTTTGCATGATGCAAATTATCATAGCGGCACCATTGTGTGCATGATCCTAGTTAAAATAGCAGCACCACTGTGTACAGCACACAAATTAACATAGCAGCACCACTGTGCGAGGGATACAAATTAACATAGCTGCACCAGTATGTACAGGACACTAATTAACATAGCATCACTTTTTACAGGATGGAAATTAACATAGCTGCACCACTGTTTACAGGATGCAAATTAATATAGCAGCATCTCTGTGCAGAGGACAAAAGTTAACGTAGCAGCACCACTGTGTACAAGATGCAAATAAACATAGGCACACCACTGTGTACAGGATGCAAATAAACATAGCAGCACCTCTGTCTACAAGAGGCAAATTAACTTAGCAGCACCATTGTGTACAGGATGTAAGTTAACTTAGCAGCACCACTGTGTACAGGAGGCAAGTTAACATAGCAGCACAACTGTGTATAAGATGCAAATTAACATAGCGGGAAGATCTTGTGTGCTGTTTCTGACTTCTGACTTGTCTGTTTCATAGTAATTTACCTATGCGCCTTCTGTAGAGAAATAAACAGTGCTTAGGGAGAGAGAAGGGTGACTTTTGTAATGCCTCCCAAGGGGCAGGGGTTGAGCATTAGAAGATGCTGGCATGACCACCAGTGAATTTCTCATGAGTGTCACATCCAGGGATGAGCTGGTGGAATCAGATGGGGAGAGACCCTGGGAGAACTTCGATAGGTGTCTCGGGTTGGTGGTGTGCCGGCCAAGATGGGCTGGCCTGTTGGTGGGTGGCTGTGGCGCCTGTGATTCAGAGGCCCTGGATGGGTCTCTGACTGCTGAAAGGTCCTGAAGGGGGGCCTGACGCCTTCTGAGGAGCCCCAGTTTGGTGCTGAACCCAGCAGGGGCTGTGTGCTATGTCTGTGCGAGTGGGTGGGCAGGTAGACGCTGCGGCTCACCAAGGGTGCTGGCTGTTCAGCCCCCAGCTAGGTTGTGGGGATGTCTCTGCGGCCTGTTGGCTGAGGGTTGCATGCCCTCCCTGTTCTTGGGGTCCTCCTCACAGAGCTCCCGGGCTGAGCGCCTGTTGGGATCCTTGTCTTGCCCTCAATATCACTCAAAGCAGGGGTCCCTCTGCACCCCCAGGGCACCACAGGGCCCGCTCCTGCTTGCCGCAGCCACCCCAAGGCCTCTGATGCTGAGTGTGGATTCCAGGTCCGGTGGCCCTTGGGATCTGGGATCTGGGCTCGGGGTCCTCTCCCTGAGGGCTGCCCGGGGCTGCGGGGGGCTCGTTTGCTCTTTTACTGTCTGCCGGCCTCACCTCTCCGTCTCAGCCCTGGCTCGGGTCCCTCCACCTCGCCCTGGCTGAGCCCTTGGGTGGCCTCTTCTTGGACTCCCAAGAGACTCCCTCAGGGTCTGCCTCGGAGCTGGGGTGGCAGGTGTGGGTCATGGACATGGGTAGGGCTGGCTCGTGGGTGAGAGCCCCCCCTGTGCCCAGCTGCTGCCCTCCGGGGGTGGCCCTTCTTGGGCAACCGTGCGGCCCCAGGAGGGAAAGGCCTGGCTCTGCATCCAGCAGCGGCAGCCTTGTCCTCCTTCTGTGAACGTTTTAGGGTTCTCCAGCTGGAGGCCTACGTGGTTGTGACGTCGGACATGTCCATGGTTTGCCATTCCCACGCCCAGTGCGTCTCTGCCCTGTGTGTCCCCCTTAGGGACCCGTGCTACCCCTGCCATCCAGCCAGCCCTGGGAAGGCACCCCCCACGGCCCTCCTTGATGTGCCCGTTGACTGGGCTGGGCAGTCTGGGTCAAGGTCTCCGTGAGGGGGATGGTGGCCTGCTGAGGCTGTGGGGAGTTTTCGGGGCTGTGTGCTGCCCCACTGCACAGGCCTTGGGCCTCGTCGGGCACCTGTTGCAGAGAGGGTCTCCGTCCTGCTGGCCTCTGGGGTGTGGGCACCTGTCCCCTGCTTGGGCACATGGGTGCGAGCTGAGTCCCATGCGGCAGGTGCCGGCATCCTCGGACTCCTTGTGGACCCTCCCTGGCGGCAGAGTTTGCAGAACAGGTGTGAGTGCACACCTGTGCCTCAGGTCCTATCACCCCCATCCCAGCTGGGTGGGTGCTCCAGCTGCCCCAGGCATAGGGCAGGTCCGGCCAGGCCCCTATTCCTCTGGGGTGCTGGGGGCATGATGGGATGAGCAGGTGGGACCTGCCGTCTCCCCTACCCCCACCCCAAGAAGCAGCCCCGGGCACCGAGGTTGTCTCTGGCCCTGCCTGACCCCACCCGTTCAGGAGGACAGGGCCAGGGCCTCAGTGTCCCCATGCTCGAGTCGGGCCACTAACAGATTCCAGAGAGTTCCAGAGGGTTCTGGAGGGTTTCAGAGGCCTGTAGCCTGGGGAACAGGCTCAGGCTTCTTCTGCGAGGGCCACTGGACCCACTTCCCCAGCACCTGCCTTGTGTCTTGCTGACCATGGCGCAGACGGCGCCAGAGGGGCAGCTGAAATATGCATGTGGGAATCGTCACGCAGAAAGCAGTGGTGTCCTGGTGCCTGCAGAATTGATCGTCTTTGTGCATGGTCTCCAGGATTCCCCTTTTCCCTACAGGAGCAGAATGAGCATGTGAGGGAAGAGGCCAGAAGTTGGAGGGAAATGAGGGGTGTGAGTGGCAGTGAGTGCTGGGAACTCCCGGCCCACCTGCAAACACGACTTCTGGGCATGCAGATGAGGGGGTGGACAGTTGTCTGGTGTGTGCCACTCACGCCCCATCTTGGATGCACAGAATTATCGTACTTGGCTCTGCAGAGTTTCCGTGGAAGGGGAGGCTACGCCCATTAGAACCCTGGAAGCCATGAGGGGACCTCAGTAAAGTCACTGGCATTTATGAAGCGCCTACTGTATACTGAGCCAATAAGCCCTGCTCACAAGAGCCCAAAGCATTGTTCACTGTTTACCTGAAATACAAATTTAACTGGGTGTCCTGTATTTCCGTTTTCTAAATCCCCAGTGAGGGCAGGATGTGGGAGCAGGGGACCTTGGAGCCAGTAAATTAGGGGAGAGGCGGTTGGGGGGTGGAGTGGGTGATGAAGGGAAGGGCTGGGATTGCCTGCTGGCCCAGCGGGCAGAGTGTGTCCAGAGGCAGGTGTTCCTGGAGGGGCGCAGGAGGGGGGCCAGGCCTGCCCTTTGGGCTCTGGTGGGAACCTGCTGGGCCATCCTTGCTCACCCCCTCACCCTCTTTGGGCACCTCTGCCAGCTGTAGGGTACAGCAGGGAGCCCGACTGAGGCTGCCCGGTGAAGAGGAAATCCAGGAAGGATTGGCATTGGGTTTTTTTAAAAAATATTCAACAGGCACCATCAGTTCTCATGACAGAATTTTATGGGGTGAGGCAAGGAGGCAAGATAATGGTCCATCCCACTTGGGGGATCAGTGGCTTCCAAGGAGTTCGAGATCCCTTTCCCACTCCTGAGTTTCAAGAATTGCACAATCTTTCTCACTGAATGCCTCTCAGGTGGCTTACAGGCTGGTTTGAGCCCTCAAAGTATTTCTCAGCACTCCCCGTCTGAGTTTCACACCCCTTGTGGAACTGGCCTGCTCCCGCTTTTGGCGCTCCAGCAGGCTGGCTGGCTACCTGGGAAATTTGCCCTGTGCCTGCTCCCCTTGTTTCACAGGAGTTCTTAGTCCAGGTTTCTTTTCTCCAGAGGTCTGATCTCCCTGTTATTTGTTGTTTGTGACTTGGCTTGGTGCAATTTGTACATGTGTGCATGTGCACATATATATGTGTGCATATGTACACAAATGTCGTTGTGGTGTGCTTGTGTATGTGTGCATGCATGTGCACATGCACTTGTGTGCTTGTGTGTACATGCACATATACCTGTGTGTGCGTGTACATGTATGTGTGCATGTGCACATGCACTTGTGTGCTTGTGTGTACATGCACATGCACATGTACCTGTGTATGTGTACATCTATACATGCACGTGCACATGTACTCGTATGCATATGTGCATGCGTGTGCACATGTACCTGTGTGCATGTACATGTGTGCATATGTACCTGTGTGTGCATGTACATGTGTCTGTGTGTGCACATGCACTTGTGTGTTTGTGTGTGCATTCATGTGCACATGTACCTGTGTGTACTTGCATGCATGTGTGTGCACATGTACTTGTGCTTGAGTGTGCATGCGTGTGCACATGTACCTGTGTGCATGTACATGTATGCATGTGTGTGCACATGTACTTGTGTGTGCATGCGCATGTGTGGTTGTACCTGTGCATATGTACAAGTGCCTGTGTGCCTGTGTGTGTGTACATGTACCTGTGTGAATGTGTATACATGTGCACTGTACCTGTGTGTGGGTGTGTGCGCACGTGTGCATATGTGCATGTGCACCTGTGTACATGCGTGTGTGTGCATGTGTGAGTGTGCAGTGTGCCTGTATGCATGTGCACGGGTGTCTGTGCGTGAAACTGGAAGCTCCTGGGAGGGAGGCCGGTGATGGTCACCAAATCCTGGCCATCAGGACTGGCCCTGCCATGCCACTAGCTCTGGCCGATCTGGGGTGGATGAGATTTTAATCACCTGTCCCTGCCACCAGCCCTTTCTCTATATTTATGATAATTTTTTGTCTTTTTATTGAAATCAGTGTTGACTGAATCAGGTAATCCTGATTAGCAATCTCACTGTATCCAGTCAAGAGTGAAATGCATCTCGGCGCCGCTGGATACACTGAGCATTCTGAAATTGGAAAAAAAAAGGGGGGAAGGAACAGGCCAAGTTTGTAGGTGGCGTGGGGGGCGCTGAGCAGGGCAGCTGCGCTGAGGTGCCCCGTGGAGCTTGGCTGCGGTTCTGCTGCCCAAGTCCAGCTACAGCTTCTCAGCCGCCTCGGGCCGGATGGACAGAAGTGGAACTAATTTTAGCTTGTGTCTGAGGCTGGAAATATGAAATTTGTGAAAAAGGAATTGTGTGGCTGAAAGGCTTCTCCCGAAAGGTGTCCCAGGACGTGCCATGTGGCCCTGTTGCCATGCGTCCACCCCTCAGGCAACACAAGTGAACTGCGAAGGTGCCAAACGGCAGAAGCTGGGGCAGCGCTGAGTATGGAGGGGCGCATGGGACCGAGGCGCCTGCCCTTGCCCTGTGCCACGCAGCTGGGCCTCTCCGGGGCACATCCTGCCAATGCTGGGGCTTGTTCCCCGCAGTCCGAAGGCCCCTCTCTGCAAAGGCCTCTTGGCGCTCTGTCCATCTCCGTCGTGCAGGTGACGCTAATGCCTCCTGGGTCCAGGATGGTGTGGAAACCACCGGGATGCCGGTGGTGTGCTCTGGGACCCACATGTGCCTGGGCCAGGCAGCATGGCCAGTTTCATCCCAGACGCCGGGGCCTCTGCTCTCTCGGTCCCCGTGGGGCCCAGCCACACAGCCTCCAGCCCTGGGGAGGGGTCCCCGGCCTATACTCTCATTCCTCCCGGCCGCAGTCCTTGCCGGCCCCGGGTTCCAGACCCAGGCCTGTAGGTTGCAGAGGGCCGCTTGGTGTGGGCTGGGCCTGGCCACTGCCAAAGAACCCCACACTTGTCAAGGCAGGGACATGCTGAGGGGAACCCCAGAAACCTGAGCAGGTCCTGGTCGGAGCTTCCGGGACTGCAGCGCAGGGGAGGAGGTTCCCTTGTGCCTTGTTGCTGGGCCCTGGGCAGCACAGGGTGTTGCCGCCTGGGAGGCCTGTGGGTGGTAGGTCTCGCTCTGTGAGTGCAGCAGACTGCATTCAGGTTGCTGAAACTCAAGGTCCAAAAATGGGTGCAAACTGGTTCTGCTACCAAGGCTGGTAAATGAAGAGAAAATGAGTCCTGAAAAGACTTCACTTTTTAAAAATTTGGAGCATACTTGTGATTGCTGGCTTTGTGCAAGGCATTTGGGTGGACCCCAGGCACTGAGGAAGGGACACACGTGGCCCTGCCCTCAGGAAGCTCAGTCTCGGGCCTCAGCAGGCAGCACTGCAGTTAGAGCCAGTGGGACATACACCCTTCCAGGGCCCCAGGCTCAAAGAGGTGAGCAAAGTGGCCACCCTCAGGACACATTGCTGGTTGTAGTGCTGGGGTCCACTCTGGCCCTCGGGTCCCCAAAGTGCATTACAGAACTCATAGCCACGTGTGTGCTCTCCCCTTGCTCTTGAGGGGATAGTCCTGAAGTGCACTTGTGTTTCAGAAGAGTGTAACGGACCCATGCTGTCCCCAGTGACCTCTTGTTGAAACAGCATTGGACAGCAGGCCCTTCACAGCTTTTGTGCTGTATTTTTTACCTCTTTCTCTTCAATTGCTGTTCTGTCCGGAGCAGAGAGAGCAGAAAGCTGTAGCTGTATGGGCTCTGACTTTTATGACACCTTAGGAACCCTAGGGATTGAGTAAGGCCCCTTCTTGTGGCAGAAGTTCCCTGTGTGTGTGTGTGTGTGTGTGTGTGCGCGCGCGCACGTGCGCGTGCGCGCACTTTAAGTGGGCCCCCTGAACCTTGGCCACATGCTTTGTGGCGCTCACTCCCAGGAGAAGGCATGGCCCTCGGGGTCTGAGCAGGCGGCCTTCTCAGAAGGGGTCCGGCGCCCACCCACCCAGAAACGATACTGATTTGGATGTCTTTGCTTCACCTCCGGTCCTCACTTTGTGTCTATTAACAACTCGTGGCCATGTTTTCACACATGCATTATTAAGAAGGCCGTTCTCCCTTGAATGTTTACATGGCATTGGATGTGTCTGTTAATTCCAACTCCGCTGTGCTTGAGTTTAGGCTGAAGAGGGACCTTTGCAGTCGTAGGTCCTTCCTCTCTCTGCAGGGTGGGCACAGGCCAAAGGGTTCCTTTCCAGGACCTTGTAGGGGCCCGAAAGCTCTCTCTTGTCCTTTTGGTTTTATTTGTCACAGATGTGATGAAGTGCACCTGATAAGGTATTAAAATGTGAACAAAAGACGTGAAAAAGTCCAGAGGCGGGACAGGAGTCGCTGCAGGAATCCATGTTCTACATTACGGCCCGTCAAAAAACTGCAGTGGCGTCCACAAGGTATCGTTTTGCCGATCTAAACAGTAAACGCTGAAGTGGTTCCTGCGGCTGGGACACGTCGCCCCACTGGGCATGGCCTGGCCACAGCCCCATGGGAGGCCCTCGTTGAGCCCTCCCGTGCGCCCAGCGTCCACCCTGACCCAACTCTCCATTGAGGAACGTTTCCCACGGAATGGAGCCTGAGCTCCGTGCCCAGGGCGCGTTGTGTTGTAATAAAAAGGAGGAAGCTGTCCGCCCTGCTCGGGCCAGCTGACTCAGTTACAGAAGACCCTGGCCATGGAAACTTAGGCAGCCACTTAAAGTACAGGTGGGGGATAACTTGGAAACATCGTCACTACATATGATTAACTGAAAGAGGGAGATGAAATTGCATACACGATATGATGCTAAAAATGCAGGAAGACGATAAGGAAGTAGCCAGAGTTGCTGTTGTAGTTAGCTCTGCATTGGGAGTTTATAGATAGTGTTGTATTTCTATATACTTTTAGGTATTTTCAAAAACAAAGACAATGAGCATCAATTATTATTATAATCATAAGACTGTTACTAAAGTCTGTCATTTTACTATAATTCAAGCATATGGCACATTATTTAGAGTTCCGAGTAAGTCACTTGCATCTGAAATTGGCATCGAGTGTTATTTCCTCTTGGACATTCTGCACTTACAGGATGGGTGTTGAGTCCCTTTCAAAGCTCACAGCTCCTGCTTGAGTGCCCCCTACCCCCCCTTTCTGTCCCTGTTTATGGTGGCACAGGTACTGGGGCACTTGGGGTAGCAGACCTAGGAAAGTGTTGGGCTGGGAATCTTGAATTCTCCAGAAAGCACTTGAAGAAATGCAAATGATGGAGCAGAAGCACAGCTCCCGGAGTACACGTTCCACTCTCCCCCATCTTCCTTTCCTTCCTGCTTGCCAGCAGAGGGGAGGGGGCTGGGAGGGTGATGCATGGACTCAGCATGGGGCCGAGAGGTTTCTCCTTCCCTGCTGGCTCAGTGGGCGAGCCCCTGACCTGGAGGACAGAGCACAGAGCTTGCCTTCAGAAACTGGGGGTTGTCTTGGGGCAGGTGGTCACAGAGGGCCGGAAGGTAGAAGTTAGAAGAATCCCCAAATTCAGGAGTTGTGTGTGGCCAGAGACATCCAGCTGAGGTGGCACAGCAGTGCTGAGAGGTGGTCAACTCCCCGTCTTTGCCAGAATGCAATTGTTGACTGGGCCACCAGCTGGAGGTGCTGTTGGAGTCCCTCCTGGTAAGACCAGCAATTGGTACAGGGTTTGGGACTCCAACTCTGTGGCCTCAGGGCTTTTGTGTGCTCCAGAAAGGGATGTGATGGTTTGATTGATTAAAATTGCCTGATGAAT
This sequence comes from Tamandua tetradactyla, assembly GCF_023851605.1. NCBI lineage: Eukaryota > Metazoa > Chordata > Mammalia > Pilosa > Myrmecophagidae > Tamandua > Tamandua tetradactyla. The sequence continues at coordinate 92,586,289 of NC_135339.1, read as the reverse complement.
GCTGCAGATCTGGTTGCTCTGACTCTAGAATATTTAAGGGAAAACCAAGAACTTTTATTCATTTAATTGAATTTAGAAATATATTACATTCACTTGGCACTTAAAAATTTATGAAGACGGAGCAGACACCTCATGGGCCAAGTGAATGGGCTGGTGTTGAGCTCCTCGGTGACGGGCTGGCCTGTGCCGCTGAGAACAGGACCACGATGGGGGACGGGCGTTCTCTGTGGTTTCTCCCACCTGTGGAGCTCCCTTCCGCTTGCAGTGCTTCTCGAGCAACTCACATTTGAACTGACTGTTTTTGGCTGTTCGGGTTTCAGGCTTTGGTAAAAATAAAACAAACCCTGTGCCCTGCTGGTGGGAATGCAAAGTGGTGCAGCTGCCATGGAAAGCAGCGTGGTGGCTCCCCAGGAAGGGAAATACAGATTTACCAGGTGGCCCTGCGATCCCGCCCCTGGGTGCAGGTCTGTCGCCTCCAGTGGAAGCCAGGGACTTGGGCGGGCACTCGTACCCGATGTTGTATGCAGTGTTGGTCATGAGAGCCGAAGGCGGAAGCCAGCTGGGCAGCCGTCAGCGGGCGCGTGGAGAAGCAGAGGTGGCTCGGACACGCGATGGACTGAAACTCAGCGGCCAAAAGGAATGACCGACCCAGGCCATGACCCAGGTCACCCGTGGCCTCACCACGCTGAGTGAGCGATACAGAAGGCCAGAGGCCGCACAATCGTATTTCCTGGGTCTGAAATATCTAGAAATAGCACATTCACAGAGTCAGAAAGTAGATTCCGGGTTGCCAGGAGATGGATGCGAGGAGGGGACCTGCTGGGTAGAGAGTATTTCTGGATTTTGGAAAATTTTAGATAAATAAAAATGAAACAAAACAAAGATGTTCCTAGGTTTTGCTGTCCCCACCAGCACCTCCCGAAGCTGGTGCTGAGACCAGCAGTCCCAGGGATGCCTAGGGACAGGGCACTGTGGGGGCCAGGCTGGAAGGTGCCCCCAGGGCCTGCCATGCACTGCCTGAGGCTCCTAGCCCCACGTGTCCCATGGGGTCGGCTGCGGAGCCCCCTTCCCAGGAAGTGCCAGTGGGTCCAGGCGGTGGATCTGGGCCGAGGGTCACTCTCCAGCGCCTCAGCCTGACTTCTGGGACCTGGCTTGCCTCCTCTGGCCGAGGCTGCTCCCTGGTTTTCCTGGGCACCCTGTTTCCGTCGTCCCTGCATTTGCTTGTCACCCTGGCGGCGCTGTGCCTGCTGCTCTTTTGTTGTGTTTGGTGCGCGAGCCTGCCCCGTGGGCCCATGCTTCCCGGCCCCCCCGACCCGCAGCTCGGGCACCTCTGGTGAAGACTGGCACGGAAATGGCTGAGGACGCTGCGCCTGCCTGGGGTGCCATGTGCCTTTGAGCCCACAGTCATGGCACCAGCTCCGTGGACCCAGGTGGACTCTGGGTGGTGCCCAGTCCCAGGCCAGCCACCCCACGGGGCTGCCTCAGCACCTCCTGGCACCCCCGGCCCCTCAGCCACCTCCCCTGCCTCCCAAGATCCTCGCCTCTCTGGTGGGTCCGCCAGCTTCTGCGTGCCAGGAGGAGCACATTCTGTGAGCACGGGGCCTGGCGTGTCCTTGTGGGCACAAGGCCTGGCATGTCCTTCATGGGCATGGGGCCTGCTATGTCCTTTGTGGGCACGGCTTGGTGTGCCTCCTACTTTTCACACTCTGCCTGACAGAACTCTGACCGGGTGGGCGTTTGCTGAATGTGTTTTGAGTGTGGATGGAACTCGGGGTCATGGCACTGCAGAAGCAATGCCACTTCTTCGGTGAGGAAATAAAATTCTTCACAATTAAAGTCCACATTCAACTCATTTCCCGGGACCCCAGTGCTCCACACTCACCCTGCTGTTTTCCTTAGTGGGAGTGCTTTACACACATCTGGATATTAACACTTAAATCCTAGTGTTCTCTTACAGCAACCACTGGCCTCAAATGATTTCTTTGCCCCTTGCTCTCAGGAGAGCTGAGCCTTCTAGGTTCCAGGGTTAGATCAGATGCAGCCATTCTACAACTGACCTGGTTTGGGTTGTGAGTGGGTGAGTTTTACTGGTTATCTGTTGGGAAACAGTGGTTCCTACCACAGAGAGCTTGCTGTGGGGTATCTCACATGGTTGCTGAAGAATCCTGGGAGTCTGTGGCTGGGGGCCATGGCCGGGGGCAATCGCTAGGGACCGTGGCTGGGGTGAGCTGTGGCTTGTGGTCCATGGCTGGGGTCCCTGGCTATGGTGGGCCGTGGCTGGGGGCCGTGGCTAGGGGCCGTGGCTGGGTGCCGTGGCTGGGGCAGGCCGTGGCTGGGTGCTGTGGCTGGTGGGTGTAGCTGGCAGGCCCTGGCTGGGGTGGGCTGTGCCTGGTGGGCTGTGGCTGGGCAGGGGTCCTGGGATTGGGTCGGGTGCACATGCAGCCATGCCCCATGCAGGCCATGTGGACTCTGCCTGTGCATCTGGTCACCAGTGGGATTGCCCGTCGGGTGGGTCGGATGGCTCAGTGCCCAGGTGGGGGTATGAGGCCTGCTGGGCTGAGAGGGAAGGCTTCAGGTCTGGCCACCCAGCGTTTTAACACTGCCCTTTCATTCATCAGATGTGTGACTTGGAATTCCCTGGGCCTCCAAGTTCTGCCCTCTTGAAGTGAGGAGAATAAAGAGACTGACTCCGTAGGTTACTTTGGAGGCGGCAACGAACCCTGCGTGAGTTGCGTTGGCAGGGATGTCCAGCAGACAGTGGGCAGGTGGCCAGGGCACATCGCCATCATTGCTTCTTGTTGTTGTTCTCCTGGGCCTGGCCCCCTGGGTTTGGCCTGAGAGTGGGGACTTTCATTTTTCCTGTCCAGTCCATTGCAGAGAGGGGACAGAGCACAGCCAGAACCTAAGTCTGAGCGTGTGGGAGGAAGATCCATATGCCAAAAGGCTGACCACTAGTGGTGGTGACCACTAGTGTGGTGGAGGGTGGCCCCACCTGAGCCTTCCATGGAATCCCTCCTTCCACATGTGTGGTCTCTAGAGGGGAGCCCCTCATGGCCCCTCAGGCCACAACTGCCCATGGATGGCACATCCCCACCCTGGCCTTGTCCACCCAGTTGGTGGTCCATGGCCCATGTGGCCTGTGGTGGCCTCTGATGACCCATGATGGCCCCTGGTGGCCCCTGGTGATCCACGGTGAGCTGTGGCAGCTATGTTGACCCATGTGGTACCATGTGGTCCCTGGTGGCCTGTGGTGACATGTGGTGCCCCCTGGTGAGCCATGGTGGCTTCTAGTGACCTGTGGCAGCTCATTGAAGCCTCTGCTGGCCTTCAGTGGCCCCTGATGAGCCATGGTGACCTCAGGAGGCCCTTGGTGAGCAGAGGTTACCCATAGTGACCTGTCTTTTTCAAAAATATTTTTATTTTTAAAATCTTCACACACATACAGTCCAGCCATAGTACACAATCAGTGGTTCACAATATCATCCCATAGTTGTGTATTCATGATCATGATCATTTCTAGAGCACTTGCATAATTCTAGAAAAAGAGATGAAAAGAAAAACTCATATATTCCATACCCCCACCTCTGCCTCTTGCTGACCACTAGTACTTCAATCTACTCAATTTTTACTCTTTCTCCCTTCTACTTATTTTTTTCCTAATGTTTTTATTCATCTGTCCACACCCTGGATAAAAGCAGCATCAGACACAAGGTTCTCACAATCACAGGTCACATTATAAAAACTGTATTATTATACAATTGTCTTCAAGAATCAAGGCTACTGGAACACAGCTCAACAGTTTCAGGTACTTCCCTCCAGCCACTTTAAGACACCACAAACTAAAAAGTAATATCAGTGTAATACATACGAAGAAACTCCAGGATAACCTCTCGATTCTGAAATCTCTCAGCCGCTGAAACTTTATTCTGTCTCATTTCTCTCTTGCGCCTTTTCGTCAAGAAGACTTTCTCAATTCCATGATGTTGGGTCCTGGCTCATCCCAGGGGTCCTGTCCCACGTTGCCAGGGAGATTTACACCCCTGGGAGTCATGTCCCACATAGTGGAGAGGGCAGGGAGTTCACCTGCCAAGTTGGCTTAGAGAGAGAGGCCACATCTGAGCAACAAAAGAGACTCTCTGGGGGTGACTTTTAGGCATAATTATAAGTAGGCTTAGCTTCTCCTTTGCAGGAATAAGTTTCATAGGGGTGACCCCCAAGATTGAGGGTTCAGACTTTTGAATTGGTTGTCCCCACTGCTGGTGAGAATATCAGGAATTCCCCAGCTGGGGAAGTTTAATATAACCTCCTTTCTTCCCAGTCCCCCAAGGGGCCTTTGCAAATATGTTTTTATTCTCTGCCTAAAGTACTCTGGGCTATATCAGGGCAGCACATTAATCTGGACAAACCAATAAGATCTCACGCCCTATTCCATGTACTTATGGAGTTGAAGTAAACTGACCATACAAGCTAAATTAGATGACACGCTACCCGAAATATAAAATTTGCATCAAATAAACATCTCTCCCAAGAAAAAAAATCTGAGAGGATCGAATGGCAGCCCATGGCAAACTCTGCGATCTGTCCTGTAATTACTTGTTGAGGAGTGCTTTGAAAACTATTGCTTTTTTTTCCTTTACTTTGTATATATGTGATACTATATAGTAAAAAAATTAAAAAAAAAATATATGCTATGGCTATGCCCAAAGCATGCTAAACTCTCCCACCCATGTACTCCTTTCCAGTTTAAAGATGAACTTCTACTCCTGCCAGCTGAGTTGTTTACCAAGAAGTTAGTAATGTTTCTTCCCAAATCATTGTCCTTGCTACTGTAATTACATAATTTATACCTTGTAGCTGTGGTGGGTTGAATTATGTGCCCCAGAAACACATGGCCTTAATCTCCATCCCCCTCTCTGGGGGGGGGGGGGTGAAAACGCATTGTAAACAATTTCTCTTGAAAATGTCATTTTTAGTTAAGGTTTGGCTCAACCAGATGATAGTGGGTCATAATCAAGATTACTGGAGCCTTTGTAAAGAGAAAGCTGTAAGAAGGAGTCAGAAGTAAGAAAGTGTTGGGAACCTGAGTGAGAAAGGAGAAGACTTTGCCGTGTGAAAAAGAACTGCGATCACCAGAGGTCTACCAACCCCAGAAGAAAGCAGGCCTTGTCTGTGCCTTGGAACTTCTGGCTATCAGAAGTCAAGTTCCCGAAGTGGCTGGAACTCAGAGCTAACACGTTTCTGTTGTTAAACCAACCTGTTGGCAGTATTTGTACTAGCAGCCTTAGCAAGGTATGACAATAGCTAATGAAATGTGGGAAGAGTTGTTTCTGTGAAAAACACATTAGAATGCTTTCTAAAGACTAGCTAAAGGTGAGTTGCTGAAAAACAAATGACAAAACAAAAAACATCTCTCCCTTTGGTCAAACCCAGAAGTTGAAGTTTAAAAACATGGGTGATTTCACCCTTCACCCTGTATTCTGATCACCTTGACCCTGTACATGAGCTTCCTTCGTGTCTTTGGTCAAAGCCTGACCCCTGCTTCAACCTCGGAGCAGTTCCTGGGTGGGGTGTGCTGACTTCCACAGCTTCGGAGCTCTGACTCGGAGTCTCCGTGTCACATATACACCACGGGGCTCAATCTTGACCTGTGGTGGCCTGTGGTGGCCGCTAGTGGTTTGTGACAGTTCCCGTGACATGTGGTGGCCTCTGGGAGCCCCTGGTGGTCTGTGGTGACTTGTGGAGGCCCGTAGTGACCCCTGGTGAGCCGTGGTGACCTGTGGTGATCCGTGGTGAGCCGTGGTGACCTGTGGTGGCCCCTGGTGGCCTCTGGCAGCCTTTAGTGGCCCTGGTGAGCCATGGTGACCATGGTGGCCTGTGGTGATCTGTGGTGGACCCTGCTGGCCTTTGGAAGCCTCAGTGAGCTATGGCTACCCATGTTGGTCTGTGGTGACCTGTGATGACCCATGATGGCCCCTCGTGAGCCGAGGTTACCCATATGACATGTGGTGACCTGTGATGACCTGTGGTGATCCATGGTGACCTGTGGCAATCCATAGTGACCTGTGGTGACCCATGGTGACCTGTGGTAATCCATGCGTAGCCCCTGGTGGCCTTTGGTGGCCCTGGTGAACTGTGGTTACCCATAGTGATCTATGATGAGCTATAGTGGCCCCTGGTGAGCCAGGGTTACTCAGGGTGACCTGTGGTGACCTGTGGTGCCCCACGATGACCCATGGTGACCTGTGGTGTCCTGTGGTGCCCCATGGTGACCTGTGGTGGCTTGTGGGTTGCACTTGGCCCCTATCCCATGCCAGGGTCCCAAGGGCCATTGCATCCCTGTGCAAGATCAGAACACACCGTCCCCTGGCATCAGCTCAGGACAAGGGGTGGGGTCTTCACACTCTTGACTGCAGGACCACCTGGGGATGCTGAGTGGGGAGTCAGGAGCAGGGCACATCCCACTTATTTCTGTCTCCTGGGAGGTTGGATTCACCCCACAACAGTTTGCAGAGCTGCCCAAGCTCTGGCCTCTGTCCTCAGGAACCCCAAGGTGGCGGGGAATAAAGAAGACTCTGGGCAGCTGCTGGGAGCCCCCTGTGCTCTGGGGCCTGTGGTTCCCCTGTAGCAAAGAGCAGACTCCAGGGAAGGGGTGTGGCCAGGGCAGGGGGTGTGGCTAGGGCAGGGGTGTGGCCAGGGCAGGGGGTGGTCAGGATAGGGGTATGTGGCCAGGGTAGGGGATTTGGTCAGGGTCAGGGGCGTGGCCAGCGTCAGGGGGTGTGGCTGTGATGCCCCATGTCCCCACCCCGCTGTGCGTCTTCCATGAGTGGCATAGCCTCTGTTGCCTGGTCAGGAGTGGAAGTCGGCAGAGGGCTGGCAGTGAGGGCGCTGGGGGTACACCGGGTGGGAGGGCGAGCACGCCAGCGGGAGTGGTGTGTTGGTGAGGCAGTCGTGCAGAGGTCCCGGTGAGGCTGTGGCCCTTTCCTGGGGCGGCGTCTGGGCCAGGTGGCCCCTCTCTGCAGGGCGTGGCCGGGCCCTGTCCACGCGTCCTCTGACGAATGGGTACCAGCAGCTCGGTGACAGGCTCCTCCCCAGAAGACTCTCAGCTTTCTGATTCTCAGCCAAGGGGACTTTACCCCAGGGTCACTGGGAGACACGTAGGCCCCTGGGGACAGGAGTGTGGAGGCCGGGGTGCTGGCCGTTCACGGTCCTCTGCCTCTACCCCCCAGCCAGGACTCCCCTGGGCCCAGCTGCATCTGGCTGTGTTGGAGCAGCCCTCTCGGTGTGGTTCCCTTATCTGCTCTGAAGCGGTTTCTTCCCCAGGCCGCGGTGCGCCCTGTTTGGGCTGCAGAGCAGCACTGCTGGCTGCTGGGCAGGAGGCAGGGGTCCTTTTAGCCAACGACACCAGGTTCCCCGTGCCCCCTTCTGCTCTGGCCCTGCTAGGAGGACACAGGCTGCGTGCCCCGGACCCCCTTCTGGGGTCCCCGGCCTCCGGGCTCTCCTTAGCTGCACAGCAGCCTCTGGGGGGCACAGGGTCCCCCGTTGGAGGATGAGGAAGGCTCTGGGAGCAGAGCCAGGGTCCAGGCCTTGAAGTGCAGGGGCCTGTGGGTAGAAGTCCAGACGTGGGTACTCTCGCAGAAGGACGCCTGCCGGGCAGGGGAGCGGCGGCTGCCGGGAGAGTGGTCTGGGGGTGTCTTCAGGAGGTTAGACGTCCAGTTACCAAGTGACCTGGCAAGTCCCCTGCTTGGTTTACCCCCAGAGAACTGAGAGCAGGCACTCGTCCGACACGTGCGCCCCGGTGTCCGTCTGAGGTTCAGCCACAGGAGGGGCTGCCAGGGAGGGCATAGGTGGAGGCTCCTAGAAAGCAGTCTGCGGAGGAGGGAGGCCAGGGGCCGAAGGAGAGGCCGCGTGGCGGGGGAGGGGCCAGGCGCAGAAGGAGAGGCCGCGTGGCATTGCACGCACCTGGAATGTCCACACCGGGCAGGTTCACCGCGAGCGAGGGCAGGTGGAGGTGACTGGGGCTGGGGGTGGGGCATGGGTGGTCACTGCCCCCTGGGCGCAGAGTGTCTCTTTGGGGTGTTGGAGGAACTTAGATAGCGGCGATGATTGCACAGCATTGTGAATGTAATTAATAAAGGGTGAATCGCACTCTTAACATCGTTACAATGGCAAAAACCCAACCCAAAATTAAAAAAAAGTCACACCCCTCCCCCCACCCCAGCCCGGAGCTTTACAGTCTGCCAGGCCGGGCCCGGCGTGGACGTTCTCTGTGCCCCGTGGGCCGTGACTGCTGCTGCCTGTCCCTCTGGCGCTTCGTAGCCTACATCATGCTTTTTCTCCTCTTATTCTGCAAAACGAGGCCCGTTTCTGGCAGCCGGTGGGTGCCCCGTGCAGTTGGGGGTGTCCCCACGGGCCCTTGCACCTCGCCCCTGCCGGGCCCCTGTGCTTCCCTTTCCTGCTGTCCTTTCTTCCTCCGCCGTGTCCACTCAGCGCCTCCAGAGCCTCTGTCCTCCCCCAGTACCTGGCCGTGGGCCCCAGGGCTCCGTGTCAGCCCCCCACGTGCAGTGGCGGCTGCTAGAAAGTTCTCCGGCCCCGCGGGTGGCTCTCCGGGACGCGGGGCAGAGGCTGTCCTCTCGGCCCTCCCACACCCCGCTGACCTCTGGTCACGGGCCCCTCCCCCCACCGCATGTGCTTGTCCTCATCCTTCTGCCCGTCAGAACCAGGACCGTCCCTTGGAAGCCCAGCTCAAGTGTGGCCCCGATGCCCGCAGGCGCTTGATGCCGCAGCCGCTCCAGCGTGCTCTCAGGTGTTCCTCGGCTTGGCCTGGGCCACCTGCCTGAGCCTCTTGACCCCTTCCCCTGCCCCCTCGGTGCCCAGGCCTGGGCTCCTGCGCTGCTGCCAGGTGCGTTGCCCCTTGAATGCCCAATTGAACGGCGATTCCTGCTGCATGGCAGAGAGGGAGGAAGTCCCCAGGGTCTGTTGACAGCCCCCTGTGTGCCAAGGGCCCTGTTGGACACCCTTGTACCCCATTACAGGGAGTCTTAAAAAGCTGTTGGACGGGGCGAAGGGCTAAGGGAATGAGTAGGTCTCAGTGTGAAGAAATCTGAGGCTTGTTTACCAGCCCCCCATCCCCAGCCACCCCCCAGGGGGGCCCCGCTGAGTCAAGATCCAGATCCCCTCCAGGGATGGCTATGAGAGTCAGGCGCAGGCACATCTGGGCTCCACCCCTGCTGGTTCGGACCTGTGGGGGGGTGGGGCAGGGAGGGGGTGACAGGCAGGAGCCCAGGTCACTGTGGGGCAGCCACGAACCCACACTACCCCAGGTTGGGATGCAGAGGAGGGCGGCGCTGGCAGTTTAGGGGAGAGTAGAAGCAGCAGCTCCAACACTTTCCCACCCTTCCCTCTTCGACTTGTGGCCCACTTTGATTTCTGATCTCCTATAATAATTTTCCTAGAATTCCCTCCAAGTTAAATTAGCTATAAGGCCCTGTGAAAATCCTGCTTCTCACCTAATTCCGTTTCTTCTTTAACAAGAAAGTATGTGGGGTTGGAGTCTGGGAGTGGGGACAGGGATGGGGCTTGACCCCCACCCCATCCCAGCTGGACATCTCTCTGCCCAAAGCCCTGACACAAGCGCCTGAAAGAATCCAATCCATGAGCTCATCTCTCCATGTGAGTTTCTGAAATGTTCTCCCGGGAGCCCTCGGCCTTCAGTGCCCTGGGTCTCTGGGACATTGCGTGAGCTGGAAACTGGTGAGGAGAGCTGACGAGTCTCCCCATCCTGTGGGAGGCAGGCTGGGCCCCTTAAGGTCACCTCCCAGCTCTGTGTCCTGGTACCCTCGTGCAGGGCAGGATCAACGGGCCATTGTCTCACGGGTCCACTGGGCACTGAGGGAAGTGGGCGCAGCATCGGCCCCGTGGATAGGTTGGCTGGAGCTTGTCATTCTGGTTAAGGCTCTGATTTTCCCTGTATGTCCTCGGCTACAACTTAGCGGCTGGCCTGGAGAATGAGCCCACAAAGCAGTGTCTCTTGGGTGTCAAATTGTATTTAAAACATCCTCAGGGAGCACGCCGGCACTCCTCTTCTCTGATGTAGAAATGCGTTTATATACACCCCATCTGTAATTCTGGTAACCTCAGCTTGACTTTTTTGGTAGAGTTAACTTTTTATTGCTAGGTTAGGTTGGCATGAAGCCTGTCCCTGTGAGAATGCAGAGTCCGGGTGAGGTGTGCCGGGTAGGCACCCCTTCAGCCGTGAGGAGAGGAGCCGGGTGGCTGTGCTCCTGGGTTCGGGCTTTATAAACTGCCTGGATGTGCTGTTGATGGGTCTCGAGTCCCAACGGGCCATCCGGAGTTTTTCCTGTTCACCCTTTGGAGGCTCCAGCCCAGACGTGGCGTTGGGTGGCCTCGGGCCGTCTGCACCCCTGCAGCCACAGGGCTCCCTCCTCTCCTCCTGGCTTCTGGGAAGGTCGGACTGGGCTGACCTGAACTGGCAACACCCCTGAGGGAGTAGCCAGTTGTTCGTTATTGGGGGCAGGGCCCTGAGTTTTGCCTGAAGTTTGGGGTACCAGCCTCCATGCCCAGCCTCCTGGCATCTCGCCGTGCCCACTGCTGGTGCCCAGGCCACAAGCCCGGGCTGGGGTCCTCTGAGACCTCCTCCACGGGGTGTGGGCAGCCCTGGGCACCCTGAAGCCTCCCTGATCGCTGCTGTACCCCACAATGGCCCTGCCGCCCGTCCCTGGCTGTGCTGGTGCAGCCCCAGCTCAGGCTGTTAGACCACACGCTAAGTGGGGTTCATGTGCACAGGCAGGGCGGGGCCTCCAGCATGTGTCCTGTGCGTTCTCTTATCAATCTCACACCACGAGAGGAGACAGACAGGAGGAGAGTGTCACCCCACTTTAGAGATAAGGAGACTGGGTTCCATGAGGGTGGCTGGCTTTGGGGACCATGGCGCTGGGGCCCGGCCGAGTGTGTGGGCCCTGGCCCTGGCTGCCCGCTCCTGGCCAGCACTTTGGCTGAAGCACCTGCCCATCTCTCAAAGGTTTCTGTTCGTCTGGGTTCTCCAGGTGGCTCTGGCATTCCTGTGCTGGCTCCAGAAGCCTCTCTCAGACTCCGTGGGACCCCAGATCCTTCTGGATCCGCAGCCTTGTCAGCACCATCTGAAAAGTAGGGGTGCCCTTTGCTGCTTCTCAATTAGGGACGTAGCTGTGTGGGGCTAGGGAGGGACACCCCTGCTCCCAGCTTGCTGGAGACACCAGGGCTTCTCGAAGGGCTGTAGCCTCTACCTCGCCTTCGTTCACCTGAGAACTTAACCCCAAATTCCCGGACAAAACAAAAGACACCGCAGGTGGGCCTCTGCACCTTCTTGGGCAGCATGTTTGGTGTCGCACAATAATGCGTCTGCATTCGAATATTTAGATAAAATATTGTGCTTTCCTCCAAATGTCGGACCATCTGTGGGTGCAGCTCCTGCGCTCTCAGCTGCTCGTCCCCCTGCCCACGTGCTGCCTGGCTCTGCCAGTCCCCCCTCCCCTTGCCCCAGCCTCAGCCACACTGCCCGGGAGTGGGGGTGGGGTGGGGGGCAGCGGCCTGCATGCGAAGTTTGCTGGATATGGCTGCTTTGCAGAAGCTGCTTTTGCACTTACTTGGGAGTCATAGTGGTACTGGGAGTTGGGGTTTCTCCCCGTTTCCTCCTTTCCCTGTCCCCGAGGCCCCCGTCCTGGGCCGTTGGACTTCCATGAGGCTGCTGCAGAGCGTGGCCGGGTTCCTGGGCCAGCAGGGGCTGGATGCACAGGTGAATTCGTGGGTAACGAGTGACAGTCAAGTAGGCCCTTTGCCGCCCTCCCTCCCTGCCCCGCCCCTCTGTCGAGGGGATGCCGGCCTGGTGAGGGCACTGCCCCGGGCCTCCTCAGGCCCCCCAAAGCAGCAGACCCATGTACAGGGCCTTGAGGGGTGATGGAGGCTATGCGCCCACCAGCCCCCCACAGCACCCCAGCAGATGTGCAGGTAGAAGCCCTCCCCACGCTGCGCTGGCTGCGCTGGCCCCAGGGGTCACCTGTGGTGGGTTGGGGTGTCCTGCTGTGTCCTCCTGCCCCCTGTCAGGATGCTCTGTTTAGTGAGAGGCGAGGGTGGGTGTCTCGGTCACTGATGACGGGTCTGGGGCCATCCAGCGTCCAGGGGCCTCCCTGGAGCCCGCGGGTGGGTGGGGTGGGCACACCGGAGGGCCGGGTGGCTGCCCTGCCCTGGCTCTCAGGTGGCCAGTTCCCACCTCCCGGGGACAGAGGTGGCGAGGCTCTTTGCTTAGACAAAGTCCACTTCTAATGCTGCGGAGGACACTGCAAGCTGCTGGTTGGATGGGTCAGGCCGGCCCTTGAGCCCCGGGCGTGGTGTGGACGAGCTGAGGCCTCCAGGCCCGCTCTGCACTTCCTGGCAGGATGGCTGCCGTGTTTCCAAATGACATTTTTTGCTTTTCTTGCTTCTGCTCACCAATTTTTTTTCCCTGCATAAGCCCTTGCTTTGGCCCTGTAGCCGTGTGCCCGCTTTGGCGTCATAGAAAGCCATTTTCCTGAAGGTTCTCCACTGTCCCCCAAGCCTGAGGCTGGGAAGCAGTGCAGGTGTCGCCCTCCTGCCGAGCCCACTCCAAGGCCCCTGGGACCTCCGCACTCCGTGCCACCCCACACCCAGCTGGGCACGCCCTGTGGGGGTCCGTCCTGCCTCGGTCCTCAGAGCTGCGAGTGGGGCGGGGTGGGGGGCTGGGGGATGGCCAGGAAGGCAGCTCCCTGCTCCCTGCAGCTGCCTGTGCACGCCCCAGCGTGGCTGCAGGTCCTGGCCACCCCTCAGCCTGTCTGGGAGCTGTAGGTGGCTCTCCTGTCCCCCCACCTTCAGGACAGCTTTTGGTCCTGCCAGCCCTGGTGTCATGAGACTCCATACAAGTCCTTGAGCCTCCAGGCCTGGCCTCCCATCCGAGGGGTGAGAAGTCATAATCATCGATCAATGTAGAGTTTTCCAGTAGGATTTTCATGACAGGTGGAAGTGACGTTCACAAATGAAGGATTTGGCCGGAAATGCCCTGGCCTGGGTTTTCGGAAGAAAGTAACTTAGGATTTCAATGAGAAAGTGGCATCTCTATGTTGGGTCTGAGCCAGGGGCTCCCATTTTATCTTAAAGGTGGGCATGGCCATGCCCTTTACAAGTGGGGAAACTGAGGCTGTGAGCTGCCACCTGTCAGTGCCACAGGGCCGCCCCCCCCATGCGCATCTATGTCCACCTCTCCATGGCTCATGGCAGCGGGGTCCCCGCAGGGTGTCCCCTTGGGCCCGAGTCTTGTCTGTTTTTACCAGGTGCACGTTTCGGGGACACCCGATGCTGGGGGTGCTTGAGGCCGCAGTGTCAGGCCCGAGGACAGGGATGCGGCCAGGGAGAGTGTCCCTGCCCCCCTCACCCCGGCCCACCAGGCCTGTAAGGGGCGGAACCCCCCATGCTGGGACCCCCAGAGCCGGCGCCGGGCCCTGCCCGCCGTGAGCGTGCGCACGTATTAAAAGGCGCGCGCGTCACCCGGAGATGGCCGTGACAAGGTTGTGTTATCTTTGCGCTGTTTTCTTTGCATGCTTGTTAAAACGTGGAGTCAGAGCGTCTGAGAGGGCCCTAACAAGTCCCTTTTAATCAGGCCCGGAATGCTTCTGTCAGGCAAAAAAGAAAAATGCTTACTCGAACAAAGCTGCGTTTTCCCTCCAAGAAACACATTTGTTTAAAGATTGGCCTGTCAATTTGTGAATCAACATTTCGGCTTTTTTGCTCAGACACAGTGCTTGGGCCGCTGTTCCCCCAAGAAGGGGAAATAATACAAAGCTGCTATTTGTTGTTTGAAGGAAGTAAACTTCATCAGGGCGACGTGGCTGTGTGCCGCAGATGCCACTCAGTGCTGCTTTCTTGTAATGAAACGCTGCATATGGATTTCTTCGCGGGGCTCAGGGGGATCAGACCCAGCAAAAGGAGAATTCGGCGCATCAGAGTGAGAAGTTTAAAATCCACAATTTATTTAAATATTGATATTTCTACTTGTCAGAAGAGAGGGGCCTTGAAATTTCCACTGAGCGCCGTTGTCAGAGAATTGCAAGAAATGTGTCAGATAATTCATAAACGGAGTTCACCACTGTGAAATCAGTTGGGAACAGGGAAAAAATACATTCTTGTCGATGTAGAATAGGGGCAATATAACAGAAAATAGCGCTTGCTTTTCCATCATGTCAAGCAAATGCTCAATTTGGGCCAGGTATTTTTTTTTAAACAGCCCACTGCTTCTGGAGAAGCCCAGAATGCATGAAAAATGTTTTGAGTTCTGCTTTGTAGACAAGCGTCTGTTTGTTGTTTTTTCCCCTCGGAGGCTGCTATTTCCCATCGCACAGGAGCCAATGGGAAGGCGGCAGCTGGCGGGGCTCGGTGAGGCTGCGCATCTGGTCTGCATTAAGACCCCAAAAAGGCTGCGAAGGGGCGGGAACTGCATCAAGGCCCAGTGTAAATTCCAAACTGCCGAGAGGGGGGACAGCAGCTTCAGGACGTCTGTTAGAGCTGCCTGGCTTTCCCTTCACGTGGGAGCCCGTAGAGGAGAGCAGACTTAATATTCCACGCCGATGAGTGTTCCACACGGCATAGCTGAAATTCTTGGTGGGCAGAATGCCCTGCCTTCCAAATTTGGACTTTCTGGGTGGAGGCAGCCTGGCTTCCGCAGGCCCCAGGACCCCCTTGGGCAGCACTGCCCCTCCACAAGGAGGCAGGCCCGGGCAGACACGTGCCACCTACCCTGCGTGTTGGTGCTCGTGGGTCTGCCCGGGGACCCGCACTGTGGGGCTGCATGACCATGCTGGGCAGTGGGCTGGGGAGCACAGTGGGCGGTGCTCCTCATGGGGGGCCCTGCTGAGAGGTCCCATAGCTGCCCCCAGGCATGCCTCTGTTCGTGAAGACCCACTTTGGAAAGGCAGGGCTGTCTGTCTATGGGGGGCCTCGTCTGGATGTCCGCCCCCACTTGGATGTCACAACCCTCATTTCTATTCCATCCTCAAGACAGGGCTGTGTTATAAATGATTCTAAGTGGCAGGCCCCAGACCGGCTGCCCAGAGGTCCTGGCTGCAGCCCCCTGGCCCTCCCCACCTCTCTCCAGCACTGTTGAATTGGAGCCGCCAGTGGTGGCGGATGACCTTCTCCTGGTGGCCTTGCCAACACTAGTCCAGCCTTGGTGGTCTGGTTGGACGTAGAGGTTTTTGAAGTGGGATGTTGAAAGGGCCTGGAGACTTGATAGTGGACCCAGTTTGGGGCCAGGTCAGGAAACTGAGGCGCAGGTCTGGCTGTGCAACGATGGAGAGCTTTCCGGTGCCCCTGCAGCTGCCCTTGTGACCTGGGATGGCCAGTGGCTCTCTGTGCCCACCAGGCCATCGGGCACAACCTTCTGGCCTCGCAGTGCTCACGTCTAGGTTCATGACCCTGGCCGGGCCTGGCCTTCTCTGTGAGCCTGCATGTCGTGGTCGCTGCTATAGCGGGGGTTTGGGACAGTCTCGGCTCATTGCCCGTGGTCCTGTGAGGTGAGGAGTGATCTGGGAGACAGGAGGGGGTGAGGGTGCCCGTGACGGTGTGCTCGCAGCTGAATTTGTCCCCTGCCCGAGGCGCCGGGGTTGAGGGCGAGTGGAGGTACCACACCTCCCCTCTGCTGCACGCCAGCAGGATGCACGTGGCCTGGGCAGCTTTTGGGGCGGTGGGTCGGGCGGTCCAGAGCATGCAGGACCTCTGCGGTGTGCGACTCTGTGGCTTCCACCTTGAGTTGCCTCGTGTGAGTGTCGTTTGGGCAGAGGCGGAGGGAAGGGGGGTTGGCATCTGGTTTACACCAGGGGCTGGAGTGAACTGCTGGCAGCTCAGTCGGATCTGACGAGGAACCGGGCCCCGAGCTGAGCGTTGAGACGTTCTCATGGAGGTTTGGTGTGTATCTGTGGAATCGGGGTGGGCTGGGGGCTCTCGTGCCCCTTCCAGCTCTGATTTTAGGATAGCAAATATTGTCATTTCTGATTCAGTTTATAGGTATACTTCTGTGTTTATATATGAACTTACATCCGTGAGTTTGTGTGTACAAGTGTGTGCACAGAAAAGCTAGTAAGCATGTGATGGGGAGGGCTGGGAGAAGCGCCCCCTTCCATTAAGGAGGATGTTTGCTGCTGCTCCTTCCAGGCCCTGGAGCTGCCTGGGGGACTGGAGTATTTATATAGGCTGTGTTGAGGAACTATGTCAGGTAATTGAAGGCACAGGCTCCCTTTGAAGAGGGAACTCAGGCCTGATTTGGCCTCCCTGCATTCTTACCCACAAACAGAGCCTATTGGGTCTTTGCCTCATGAGCCAAGTGGATCCTGCTGGCCCACGTGGTCCCCTATGGCCAAGTGGACCCCAGTGACTGGTGTGGACCCCGGCAGCCAAGTGGATTCTGGTGTCCTGAGTGGACCCCTGCAGCTTAGTAGGGCCCAGTGGCCCTAGTGGACCCCAAGCCTAAGTGGAGTCCGGAGGCCCAAGTGGACCCCTGCTGCTGAGTGGAGTCCTGGTTGGCGTGAGCTCAATGGAGCATGCACTGTGGGGCTGACGGCCTCCCCGCCTGCCGGAACCGCCGTCTTCCTCTCCGCACGCTGGTCACTGGCTGCTCGGTGTCAGCGGATCTGTCATCGCGCCAAGCAGAGCCGAACCCCTGACAGTGAGGAGGTCAACGCTCCCTGCCTGAATCCCCCATTGACTTTGTGAGGCGTATTGATTTCTTGTAAAAATAATGATATTGACAGGCTTTCTCGGAGTAATTGTTTCCAGAGCACAAAGGTCAGTGTGGCGAGGGAAGGACGGGCCAGGGGCATGCAGTGGCCGTGTGAGCCCAGGGAGGGCGCAGTGGTACTGGTGGGAACTCATGAGGACTTGGGGCCATCCCTGGATACCCAGGTCACCAGCGGCCAGCGGTGGCCTGTGGAGGGTCCCGACCAGCGTGGGGTCCACAGGCTTGCCTGGGGGTGAGTGGGGTCCAGCTCCCGGTCTCCCACTCGACTCTTCCAGGCTCGGCCCAGGGTGTGTCCAAGTGGCTCTGGGTGGCCTCCAGTGGCGGCTGCCAGGGCCTGTCACTGGGACGCAGGGAGCTGCCTGGGAGCCTAGATGACCAAGGTGTGGCCAGCCGTGGTTCTGTGGCAGAGAGTTGGGGGCTGTGGAGAGAGCAGGGCCAGCTGGGGGCTGCCCGGACATGGTGGCCATGCTCGCTGGGGACAGACGTGGGGTGCCCAGGCATGGGCTGCCGTGAGGAGCTGCCTGTGCTGGGTGAGAGGCTGAGGCTTCCCTTGCTGTGGGCACAGATTTGCTTCCTTTCTGGAGAGCCTGATATGAGGGGCTCTCCCTGTCCCCCCGTGCCCCCTGTGCCCAGTCTTGTCGGCGCATGTGGGCATGTGGAGAGTCACAGTATGGCCGCCCGGGATGCTGTCCCATCCTGGAAAAGTTAAGGATGAACTAGTCCCCAACTAGTAAGAACGGTCGCAGTGCCTTCGTCTTCAGGTTCCAAGTGACAGCAGAGGGGCAAGATGATTTAGTGCAGAAGGAAGGTCTCAGGGACCATGTCTGACAGCAGAGCGGGCTGCCCCTATACCTGTGTTTGACACTCACTGCATTGTGCTTCTGAAGAATATGCCTTTAGGTCATCTTTAAGAAAAAGTCCCTTAAGACCTAGGTTTGTTGTCTTTAGGATTTGCACGGTGGTGGCCAGGAGCTGGGTGTGGTGTGGGACCGTCCCATGGACCGCGTGCTCCCGTGCTCAGGTGACAGCGCCTGTCCCTGACCAGGTGGGAAAGGAGAGCCCGGGGCGCGCTGCCAGCCCACTGTGTTTGCTTGTGGCCGGTCCACCCCACGTGCCCCGGGGAGCCAGAGCTGACCGCGGCCCCTGGCCAGCTGCAGCGGTGCTGGGGGCCCATTGGCCGGGTCCAGCGTGGCGGCCTCGCCCCTCTCGACCCCGTCTCTTTCTTGGAGGATTTGGTTTGTGTCACTCAGAGAAGCTGCCCGCCGAGGGGCATCCCCTCTCCCGTAGGCCGCTGCCCCTGCCGTGCTGGGTAGGAGATCTGTGTGCGCCCTGCACAGGAGCCACTGCCCGGCACGGCCCCATGGGGTGGCTGGGAGATGGCGTCCATGCATGCTGCAGCATCTAATGGGTGTTTAGGTGCAAAGTAGCTGCGAAGTGTTAAATATTTACATGTGGAATGCCAATAGTAATTGTCCACTTTATGTGAGCCAGCCTAGGGAAATGTCTTATTTGTTTCCATGTTACTTCAATAAACAGAAGGCTGGAAAATCCTCTCCCTATTTCTTGGGAGCTTAGAATTAATAAAGCCAGCAGTATAAAATATGTGCTTTGGGTTTTTGAATGATCACTTCTCTGCCAGGTCATATAATATGGCTTTAACTCCATGTGGCCTGTCTATTAAGCAAGACAGGATGAGCCTCACAAATAATAAAAAATATTTATGCTTTTCTTAGTGATACTAACAAGGTAACATATCAGAGAAGAAATGGCAGGAGGAGAGGAAGGTAACTGTGCCTTATGAATTCACGGCTCAGTGGGGTCCTGGCCAGCTCCTGTGGCCACCCCGGGAGCCTCTGTCCGGTGTTGCTATCACTCCACAAATTGTGTTTTTTGCTTTTTGTTTGTGAAATCTGAAGTGTCATAAATGCCTCCATCTCATCTATATTTGATAGTTAATATTAGTCTCAACCAGGAAAATGCACTTTACATGTGACAACATACGATTACCTGGGAGTGCTATTGCAAAGGAAAAAATCAATACCAATTTATAATTCACGATTGTAGTCTATCAGTTTTTATGGTTCTCTATCCAGTCTCATTAATTTTTTATTATGATTGACTGAAACTGAAAGATTTTTAACATGTTTCGCTGTTATTTATTCAACCTTAATAATTAAATAAACCTTAATTGGCTGTATTCCGAGGCGTCCTGGAGCTGTGTCCGGGAATGGTTGGGGTGACCATCCATTATTAACGGGAGCAGCCCCTCGCGTTTCCTTGGGGGGCATCAGAAGGAGAGGACCAGACGGCGGCATCCCCTTGTCAGATGCCGCTCAGAAGGAGACCGCTTGTTTTAATCCAAAACGTGAATGATCAATAGCGCGCAAGACCCAGGACGCGCGGCTCCTCGGGCAGGCCGTGGCCCCGCGCCCGCTCGGACCCGCAGCCGGTGTATTGATTAACAGGGCCGGGCCGCCCCGCCAGGTCCCCGCATTGGTGGTTAACGGCTCCCTTTGAAAAGGTGATTGACAGATGGAAAATTGCACTTTCAAATTTCATCCGTATTCATTTCAGTTGTTCTCCTCCATGTCAGCCGCTGCCCGCTCCCTGGCAGGCCCCGGCTGTATACATTAGCTGTTTACACAGTGAGAAAAGAAGGGAGACAATCCCGTATTTGAGCGCTCTGAAGGAAAATCAATCATGTCATAAGTGAGAAGTATGGATAAGTTTGAACTGTGGCAACTTCCATCATTTCATCCCTGGCCATGCTGGTGGGTTTCCAAGTGCACAGGGCCCCCCAAGCCTCCCCAGCTGCGGGGAGACAATAAGACGTGTAATAGAGCTGGGCTGTGAGGGAAATTCCACCCCCCCGTATTTGTCAAGTAAGTTTCTTGTGGTATTGCACAGAAGGAACATCAAACCCTGAGATTATATACACTGGACATCTTGACAGAATTGAAAAGAAGCTTCCGTTGAGTATGACAAGGTTACGCCAGCCCTTCTCAGTCAAACAATTGAGCCTTGGCCTGACTTTCTTTTCTTTTTTTGTGTTTTTGTGATTTTTTGCTTGAACCCAATGTGCAGCTTCTAGAAGCCGTGAGCTGCCCCAATGCGGGGCCCGTTGTCAGAGCCGCTTCAGCGTGTGCAGGTGTGTCCCCCCGGCCAGCAGGCAACTCCCCATGGACCCCCTGGGGGCCACGGCAGCACCCTGGCGTGGCCTGCGCCCCCCACTCCCCCCGGGACCCTTCAGGAGCGCCCGTCCCGGGGCACAGAAAGTGAAACTTAGAGTTACCCGTGGCGGTTTAATTGGCTCCATTATACACAGTTCTGAGCAGAGGGATCGTTTTATATTGGAAATGCTGTGAAAACTGTGGGGGACCAGCATGTTGCAATTTCACAATCTTGTTCTTAATATTATTGAAAGAGAGCTCTTCTTGGCAGTAATAAATTTAACACAAAAATCAAATACAAAACAAATTTATTCTTCCAGAGCTGATGCCCCAGTCATTTCTTTCTTGTCTTGCATTAAGCTTTAAAATCAACTGTCACTCCCTATCGATTGCATCTGAATTGTTATCTATATTTCTCAAAAGCGCTCTTGACAGTTAATACAGTGTAAATTATAATCTGGGGAAATGCTCCTTGTATTCGCCAGCAAATTGCTTAGATTCTGAGTAAAGCTGCTTTATTCACCACTCTTTCCTTGTGGCCATCCATTCCAGTAAGGATCATTCGGGCCAAATTATTCTAAATTTACACTCGGCTAGTATGTAAATCATGTGGTGGAAATCACTTTTGGAATCACTCTGGAATCCAAAGCAGGGTTGGAGTGTCTTTGCATGGCATTAATGAAACAAATATCACCTCAGGGGCCGGCCCACAGAGGGGAGGCCGCACCGCTGTGGAAGCTTCCGGAAGGAGGCTGTGCCCTGGCACGGAGGCGGGTCCCCCTTATCCACAGATGGCGTGTGAGGGCCAAGGAACCCTCAGTTTCCCCTCTGTCCGTGTTTCTGCAGGGGAGGGTGAGGCCAGGTATAGGGTGGCCCCCAGGCTGACCCTGCCTCCTCTGCAGACCAGCCCTGGCAGTGGACATGGGGTCCAGCTGCATATGCAGACTCTGGATGGCCTTTTTAGGATTTCTAGTAGCCACCTGAAAAACCTGAAGAGAAACAGGTGAAGTTAATTTTAATAATGTATTTTATTTAACCCGAGAGATCCAAAATGTGATCATTTCGATAGGTAATCAATATAACAGATGGTTGAGGTGTTTCACGTTCCTGCTCGTGGGCTGAGTTTTGGGGATCCCGTGTGCCTGGGGCCTCCAAGGAGACAGCTCAGCTGGGGTCAGCTCCACCCGCAGGTGGCTGATGGTCACCGTGGTGGACAGCATGACCCCGAGGCCAGCCAGAGCCCCTGGGCGCTCCCGGGCTCCAGCCCCCTGTGCCTGGAGGGCAGGGTGGGAGACGGCTGTGGGACCCCCACACCCAAGCCCATGTCACAGGGCCTGGGGCACGTCCCACGAGGGGCATGCATCCTGCGGAGGCACACGCTTATTTTTGCGTGTCGCTCGCGTGGAGCAGAGTCCTCGTTGCATGGGTGCGTTTGGTTTTCTTCAGAAATCTTCCATTATCTGAGGTTGTGGTGGCTGCTCCCTACTCAGTGAAAACTTGACAGTCGTGATTCAGGGAGCTATTTGAGGAGTTACTCCTATTCTTTTAGGAATAACTAATTATGCATTCATTTATTCCTATTCATTCTAGAAACATTAGTTGAAGGTCTGTGGGTTTGAGGGAGATTATAATACTCTGCCTACTTAAGGGACGGTGCAGCTATCTAGATGTAGATGTTTATGGATATCTATGTATCTATCACTGATCCTTCAACTAGATCTTTCCATCACCTACCAACCAACCTATCATTTCTGTCCTCTGTCATCTGTCAATCATGTTATTCTGTCATCTACCTTTCTACCTCTCTATCGTTTATCTCTCTCTGTTTACCCACCAATCATCCATCCACTCATCCACTCACCCACCCATCATCCATCCATCCGTCTATCAACCAATCGCCTGTCTGTCTGTCTATCTACCTATCCCTGTGTCCATAGCACTTACATCCCTGTAAGTATTGGGAGTGGATGGAGAGAACCCCTGCTGAAACTGTAACACAGGGGAGGAAGGGCTGGGGAGCGGCGTTTCGGGGTGCTGTGGGTGGTGCAGGCTCTGGGCACGTGGGCTTTGAAGATGAAGACCCTGCGGGCCACGAGATGAGCAGGGCAGGGCTGTTCTCGGTGAAAGGCCATGAATTCCAAAGCAGGAAGAAAATAAAGTGGCCTAAATATCTTCTACAGAACGCGTTACCTATAGTTAACCAGGGAAATGCCATGTCACCATCATCCTGGAGCTGCGGAGACTTTCCAGAGGCGCCCACAGGGGCTCGGGGTAGGGAGAGCAGCATGGCGTGGCTGGCAGGTCACCTCCTTGGTTCTGCCTCTGTTTCTCAACTTTAGGATTGAAGGATCTCAAAGTCCTCTCACACCCACAAAACACTGAGCCCTTATTAGGTTTTTGCAACAGCTGGGATTCCACTAAATTTTACTCCCTGGAGTCCTGCAGCCCAGGACCTCCCCACAGTAGCAAGGAGGTGCCTTCCAGAGCAGGGGTGAGGGCGCACCCCACATCCTCCTCCAAGTCCGAGGGCACCCTCCTGTCCTGCAGCCTTGGGGGGAGCCCTTAGGAAATGACCCAGTAGGCATTTTTGGAACCACGCGCTGGACTCTCTGTCATACCTTTGCTCATGGGTGTAGGGTCAGCAACTTGGCGATCTGATGTTGCTTCATGGGATTTAGCCTGAACTTTATGAGGGTGAAATCCTCTTTTTAATCTTTTTATTCACAGAATTTAGTAGAGTGCAAACATGAGTGAAGAGAATGAGCGGAATAAAAATAAGCACGACTAGTAAACCCAAACACGGTGGGGTGTCCCTTCCCGGGACGCTCAGTGGTGCTCTAGACCCCGAGGACCTTCCAGCAGCTATTGCGCAAACACGGTTACTCCTTTGCACTTGACCTTGTGGCTCTGGGATTGCCTTTGCATAAAGTATTAGGTGGAACTGTATGAAGTTGCCAACATGCGTTCATTTTTTACCTACAAAAGCGGCAGTTTCACATGGTTCCACCTATTACTTGTGAGAATAGAACTTTCACTGGAGACCAAAAACTGAGATGTCAAGGAAAGGGTGGAAGCATCCATGACTTTCATCAAAGTCCTGGAATTGTTTTCCCTACTCATGAGCCGCTCCTGCGACTTGTGGGCATTTTCCATTCCAAATCGTGGGAGATGAAGGGAGTGGAGTGGCTGAGACCCACGTGCCAGTCTTAGACATCCCCGAGCCCAGCGGGGACCCGCTGTCCCTTGGACGTGGGTCAGGGTTCACAGAGGCACGCTGGACCCTGGTGCAGGGGCCGCCTTCCTGCACGCGTTCTTGCAGGAGCTCTGTGTGTCTTGTTTTGATTTACTGCATTAGTGACCCAGCATCTCAGGTTACGGGAGTTCATAAAGACGCTCACAAAAATGTCCTAACAAGGTAACAGTTGTTTCCCGGTGTAGTATGTGTCCTACTTGCCTGTAGCAGAGAGAGAAAAGGTAGTTATTGAAAAACATGCACCCCAGGGCCCTCTGTTGAGCTGTCTGTTCGGGGCTTCCCATAGCTCTGGGCTCCTCGGTGAATGTCTCGTTGGCCTCTGCCACATCATTATAAAAGGTCCCTTACAGATGTACCCCCCAAATGGGGCTGTATGCTTCAGTAGCCCGAACGGCCACACAAGAGAGCATGCAGCAGGCCCTCTGAGTCCTACCAGCCTTGGAAACTATTAACCCACAGCTCCTGTTGAGGTGTTCGTGGTACCGGTGAGTTTGCTTGCTCTGGAGTAGGCTTGATAACTTAACCAAAGCTGGAGAAAATAGATAGTAATTAAAAATTCCTCTGCCCCCCCACCCCCAGCTAACTAGCTGTAGTTGTGCTGTCATAGGGAACTGAGTGTGATTTAAACTTCTAATTTCCCCAAAACTTGCCGATTTAAAGAAGTTAACAGGTTTCTCCTTCAATAGGAGTGGACTGTGGGTTTTGTTTCTAAATAAAACATCGGGTACTAAAAGCACAGCTTCGGCTGACCTGCAGTGGATTTCTATTTATTAGGGGGCTGACTTTACAGGTAGGAGGCCAGAAGACAATTTGGGGATGTTGGTTAGCTGCAAAGCTGCACATTGCCCCGGATTGCAGTTTTCCATCTGGCCAGCCTGGGTGGGAGGCTGCAGTTGGGCGTGAGCTCTGCTGTCAGTCAGGGTCCCCGACTGCGCGCTGCAGCCCAGCACTGGGGCCCACCCCAACTCATTAAACCAGAGCAAACTGCGCCGAGTGCGCCGCTGTGTGATTTTAATATTTGGTGCATGTGACAGGATCATTTTAGTGATTTGCAGGATTTATCTCCTCTTAAAAGTACTGCCCTAAGGCTACTGTAATTGGTAGGAAAGCAAATTCCCTCTTCTCCTCCTGTCAGTCTTTGTTTTATTTACTGAGAACTGCCGAAACCTATTTATACAATAATGAGGATAAATCACCAGGATGCTTTCAACACAAAGAGAAATGTCGTGTGAGTTGAAAGCTGCACAATTAAAACAAAATTCCAGATATTCCTGAAGTGGTGTGTGCAGTTAGGGAGAGCAAAATAAAATTAAGACAAATGATGGGATTGTACCCTGGACCAGCTCGGGAAGCTAATCAGGATCAGAATTCTAGAGATATTTTATGATGTGCAATTTCAGTTGAAATGGCAATGAAGTAAATGCCTGTGAGTTACCATCAATATTTGTAATAAAAATAAACAATCATGCATTCCTCCAGCCTGCAAATAAACAGGGTAAGTTTAGGCGTCATAATTATGACATTGCCGGAGTGGCGGTAAGTCATGTGAAAATGTCAATGGTGTGTTTGCAGCCTCTGGCTCATTCCCAGGAAAGAGGGCCACAGCCACTTGGATGAGACACTCCAAAAGTACTTGACTGGATGACCTGGAAGGGTCCACTTATTTAGATGTCAAGAACATCCTACATTGGAGAATGATTCTTATTGGAGAGCACAACAAAGCGAGAGACTAACCAGCAAAATAATTGTGCACAAATTCTGTCCTTAAAAATTTGGAGCACATGGGGTGATGCCTTCTTTCAATGGCTCCCAAATCCTTGAACTTGGCCCCCATGGAAATGTCTTATTTTGATGCTTGCCAATCCTTGAACTTGGCAGTTGGTGTTGTGATATATAATATCAATGACTCCAACATCTCTGAACTTGGCCCCCATCAGTGTTCTGAGATGCCTGCTTATGAGGACTCCCAAGGCCCTGAACTTGGTTGTTATGAGTGTTGGGTGATGTCTGCTTTTCATGGACTTTCCCAAGTCCTTGAGCGTGGCCTCCATGGGTGTTGGGTGACACCTGCTTTCCATAGCTCCCAAGTCCTTCAGCCTGGTTTTAGTGGTTCCCAAATCCCTGAACTTGGTCCCCATGGATATTGAGTGATATAATTTCAATAGCTCCCGAGTCCTTGAGTATGACTTTCATCAGTGTTGGAGGACACCTGCTTTTGATAGTTCCTAAGTCCCTGAACTTGTTCCCCATCAGTATTAGGAGATGTCTTCTTTTTACGGTTCCCAAGTCCCTGGACTTGACCCCCATGGGTGTTGGTGATACCTGCCTTTGATGATTCCCAGTCCTTGAACTTGGCTCCCTTTGGTGTTGGGTGATATACAGTTTCAGTGGCTGCCAAGTCCTTAAATTTGGTACCCATGGTGATTCCTGCTTTTAGTGGTTCCCAATCCTTGAACTTGGCCCTCATGTATGTTGGGTGACGTGTAATTTCAGTGACTTCCAAGTCCTTGAACTTGGTCCCCATGGTGATGCCTGCCTTCAATGATTCCCAATACTTGAACTTGGCTCCCATTGGTGTTGAGTGATATATAATTTCAATGGCTCCTGTGCCCTTGAACTTGGCCACCATGTTGATGCCTGCTTTCGATGATTCCCAATCCTTGAACTTGGACCCCATGGGTGTTGGGTGACACCTACTTTCATTGGCTCCCAAATCCCTGAACTTGGTCCCATGGGTATTGAGTGATGTATAATTTCAGTGGCTCCCAAGTCCTTGAATTTGGCCCCCATGGAGATGCCTGCTTTCAATGGTTCCCAGTCCTTGAACTTGTCCCACATTTGTGTGGGGTGATGTATAATTTCAATGGCTCCCATGTCCCTAACTTGGCCTCCATCAATGTTGGGAGGTGCCTGCTTAGGATGACTCCCAAATCCCTGAGCTTGATTGCTGTGAGTGTTAGGTGACGTCTGCTTTTCATGGTTCCCAGGTCCTTGAACTTGGCACCCTGGGTGTTGGGTGACACCTGCTTTCCATTACCTTGAGCTTGGCCTCCATGGATGTTGGGTGATGCCTGCTTTCCATGGCTCCCAAGTCCTTGAAACTGCTGTCAGTAATTCCCAAATCCCTGAACTTGGTGATGTATAATTTCAATAGCTCCCAAATCCTTGAGCATGGCTTTCATCAGTGCTGGAGGACACCCACTTTCAGTGGTTCCTAAGTCCTTGAATTTGGTCCCTATCAATGTTGGGAGGTGCCTACTTTTTATGGTTCCCAAGTCCCTGAACTTGACCCCCACGGGTGTTGGGTGATGCCTGCTTTCAATGGCTCCTAAATCCTTGAACTTGGTCCCCATGGGTGTTGGGTAATACCTGCTTTTGATGGCTCCCAAATCCTTGAACTTGACCCCATGGGTGTTGGATAACGCCTGCTTTCGATGGCTCCCAAATACTTGAACTTGACCCCCATGGGTATTAGGTGATGTATAATTTCAGTAGCTCCCAAGTCCTTGAACATGGCTCTCATTGGTGTTGGAGGATGCCTGCTTTTGGTGTTTCCTATGTCCCTGAATTTGGTCCCTAACAGTATTGAGAGATGTTTCCTTTTTATGGTTCCCAAGTCCCTGAATTTGGCCTCCATGGGTGTTGGGTGACACTTGCTTTCCATGCTCCCAAATCCTTGAACTTGGTCCCCATGGGTGTTAGGTGATGTATAATTTCAGTAGCTCCCAAGTCCCTGAATGTGACTTTCATCAGTGTTGGAGGACGTCTGCTTTCTATGGTTCATAAGTCTTTGAACATCGCTCTCATCAGTGTTGGAAGATGTCTGCTTTCCATGGCTCCCAAATCCTTGAACTTGATCCCTGTGGGTGTTGGGTGGTGTATAATTTCAGTAGCTTTCAAGTCCTTGAACATAACTCTCACCAGTGTGGGTGATGCCTGCTTTCCATGGCTCCCAAGTCCTTGAACTTGGTCTCCATGGGTGTTGGATGACACCTGCTTTCGATGACTCTCAAGTCTTTCAACTTGACCTCTATGGATGCTGGGTGATATGTAATTTCAATGGCTCCCAAATCCCTGAACTTGTCCCCTGTCATTGTTGGGTGATGGCTACTTTTGTTGACTCTCAAGTCCTTTTACTTGGCCTCCATGGGTGTTGGGTGACACCTGCTTTCCATGGCTCCCAAATCCTTGAACCTGCTTTGAATGGTCCCAAAATCTCAGAACTAGGTCCCCATGAGTGTTGGGTGGTGTATAATTTCAGTAGCTCCCACGTCCTTGAACATGACTCTCATCAGTGCTGGGGGTGC
Source organism: Tamandua tetradactyla (assembly GCF_023851605.1). Taxonomy (NCBI): domain Eukaryota; kingdom Metazoa; phylum Chordata; class Mammalia; order Pilosa; family Myrmecophagidae; genus Tamandua; species Tamandua tetradactyla. Next base: position 92,558,767 of record NC_135339.1, on the reverse strand, counting down.
CTGCTTTCCATGGCTCCCAGGTCCCTGAACTTGGCCCACTCGGGTGCTGAGTGATGTATAATTTCACTGGTTCACAAGTCAGCTATGCTTGCAAAGAAGACTTCAGCAGGCCCAGACACCCTGACCCCAGAACTGGCCCAGTTGTCACTGGATGATGGGGCCAAGCATGTGAGCCAAGGTAGCTGGTCAGCAGGCTTGCAGCGGCATCACGAGCAGAAAAATACAGAGCAGCCCCTTGCAGCACACCCCACGGGGAGGCCAGCCACACCCCAGCCTAACTACCACATGGTCCGTTTAGGCTTGTTTGGGGAATATGATTTTCTGATGACAGAGATTTGAGTTAGATTAACCCAAAGTGGTAAGAACTGATCCTTTGGTGTCATGTCGGGGTCTCAGGTTCACCTCCCCTTGGTCTCGCCCTGGCCAAGCCCCACTGTCCATGCAGGGTGGACCTGATGTCCCCACGGGCCTTCCAGTGCTGACAGTTGGGGAAGATGTGGCTTCTGTGCTGTCCTTCTCCCCCGCCCCCTCCCCCATTTCCTCAAAATTGGGCCCTCCTCTTAGGTTATAGAACAGTCTGCATTTCTCTTTTCATCCTGACAGTTTAGGTGATGGCTGCTCAGTTATCCTGGAAAAAAATAATTCACATAAGCAGATTTTAGCACATTTACCAGGTCTTTTAACTTGCTCTGACACTGTTTGGATGGAAGATGAGAGAGGGATCCTTTTATATCCCAAGGGAGTTACTTTATGATGACTGTTTCAAGGTGAATATTGGCATTTATTTAGCCTGAGCAGAAAATAAAAAAGAACATATAGAAACATGAACATAGAAACACCGAGGTCAGCAAACAGTATTTTACTTTGTTGCTTTGAATGGCTGTCCCTCAAACACAGCTAAATCTAAGTTAATTTAAAGTTTCTCCTGAGGAATTCATATCAAATTAAAATGTTTCTCTGCAGTGATGACAAGAGCAGGGGACACATCTGAATTTCCTCCAAATTATGGTCTATTTTTACAGTCTCATAAGATTTCCCTTTGTGGACCTTATTCCACTGTCTTTGAAAGAAAATTAATTTAACTAATGACAGCTCAGACTAAAACATCAATCAAAAAGAAGAGAGAAATGACATGACAGCCGTTCAAGGGAAGGGGGTAGAAACGGGGGGCCTGGTCCCCTATAGGAACTCACTCACCTGGGCCCATCCTTTCTTTAAATTCCTTGACTCACAGTACCTGTACCTCCTGTCCTTTCCGCTCTGCAAGCCTGGCCCCCATGTGTCCTCACGCAAGGAAAATAATCTTGTCGTAACTACCCGCCTCTCCGCTTCCTCAGCCTGTGGCAAAGAGCAACTGGGAAATCCCTATTTCTTCTCACGGTTTTCCCTCGCAAGTTGCCATCGGATTTGCCCGGCACATCGGGAAGATTTTCTTTATTTACGTTTTAACCAAATGGTGGGTAGTATTTTTAGTCGTGTTTGAAATTGCCCAGTTGTTCTGGGGCAGTGGTCTCTGGCTTGCGGTCACCGGGCATTGTCGGTCGTGACGTGGGGACCGAACTTCCTTCTGTCCTTGACCAGCCAGCGCACATGATGGGGCCTTGTGGCGCTCCACTGGCATCCAGTCATGCCCGCGGATCGTTTAGAAAATTCAAGATGTTTCCACCGGCAGGCAAGCCCGTCACCTTCGACGCGGCTGCGTCACACCTTTCGGAGGCCGACGTCGATTTCTGAATGACGGAGTGCGGACGTTTGCCATCAGAGGCTCACCATGCAGCTCTTCATAAAAGATCCCACGCAGAGGGAAGGCAGTGCGGGCCGCTGACACGCTCCCGATCGGCAGCTCAGACTCCAGGCTGCGGGGAGGCGCGAGCACGTGCTGCTCCCGGCAGGACGACGTGAGGCCATGTGGAAAATCTGGCTGGAGA
>NC_135339.1:92541839-92549339 GCF_023851605.1 Tamandua tetradactyla | reverse complement strand
AATATATCCATATACTGTGACTAAATTTTATAGTTCATGAAGCATATTAGTATTACACTATATCCTGGTACATTCAAAAGGTGATTTCCATTTAGATGCTCATTTTTCATGAAGATAAATATGACATGAATCATAATTTCCCTGAAGTAAATATTACAAATAATAAAATACTCAGGCAAGCGAGTTGAGGGCTGATGGTAATGGCTTCCATTTGTATGGTAAGTGGCAAACCTGTGGCCTATCAAGTAACAAATTGAATGTTTAATCTTTCTCCATGCAGATTGAGGATGGCAAAGTAGCTGTGGCCTCACAACAAATTGAGGGTTCTCTGGTGGCTCATGGAGGATCAGCTATTTTGCCTTTGGAGGCTCATAGAGGGTGTCAGTAGAGCTTTGTCAAAATGGATCACGAGCACGAAGTTGTCAAATTGCAATTTACAACAAAAAGACTTTGGTATAACGGGCAGGTTCCAGGCATGCTAAATACGTAGCAAATATTTAGAGAAGCTTTGTAAGCAATTTAAATATTGTTAGGGGAAGTTGCCTCGCATCTGGGGAGCGGCCCAGAGGCAGCGAAAGAAATGCATCCTATCAAATGGCAAATAGTCTATTCCACGTGATAAAAATATTCCTTAGACACCAGCCGGTAGACCTAAACTCATGGGTCTAAGGCAGTTTGAAGCCATGCCCCAAATCAGGCTGGCGGTCCCCCGTCACGCATGGTGCCCCTCATGGCCACATCTTCTGTGTATATCATCTTTGGGTATTTGTCCCCAAATTTTGTCATCTCCCACTCCCTGCAGCCCCAGGTCTCAGGGATCCTGGCACGGTGGCGGTGTCATTGCAGCCACCCCGGGCGCCGGCTCACCGCCTGGTGTCGTGACATCAGGTCCCTGGCCGCCGCCGCAGTTCAGACACGACACCCTTGTACCACGCGGCCAGGGGATGTTCATTTTGTTAAAGGTTCTGTTGTATATTAATTTTAAGTTGCAGTGTCTGCACTACAAGATGACACCACTAGCATTTTGATTAAGGATTTTATACATGAAAAAATTTTCATTATCTGCATTCCCAGAGCCCTCGCCGATTGGTTGACTGCCTGACCCGCAGCTGCGGCTCAGGGTGGCGGGGTAAGTGCTGGGGCGGCGGAGGACGACCTGGGCTGTTCTCTCTGTTGCACGAGCAATTAATGGGGCTTTTTACTCTCGGGGAAGTCAGGACTCCTCAGGGCCACTGCCACAAAAAAAATGCACTGCGATGGATTTTTGCTCATTTTCCCTTTGATTTCGGGAAAGCAAAGCTTATGTGCGATGACTGAGTTATGGTTCAGTGACAGTGGGCGTGGGGCCGGCCCCTGCTATGCAGGGTCTCCACAGTTTGCATTTCTGCAGCTGGGAAATACGCATGTGGGAGTAGAAGTTAAAGAATACCACCCCTTCAGGGACTTCGTCAGCCACCCTCCCCACTTCCAGCAGCTTTCCTGATCTCTGTCCCACCTGCCTGGCATCATGGGTATTTAAAAAAGGAAGTGGGAGGTTCACCAAGTCTTTTCTTGTCACATAAATAAGGTGGGCACATGCTGCTGGCCACTTAGCTCCCAGGAGTCAAGCCCAGGCCCCGGGAGGTTGGGGGTCAGCTCACAAGAAATGAGTTCGTACCAAGCATCCTCCCAGCTGAGGAGCCAGAGGCCAGAAATGGGCTGGCCCCAGCAAGCCTCAAGTCCCAGGTTAGCATCCTGCCAGGAGCTGGGAGCTGGTCTCACCCCCGAGAGCTGTCTTGGCCCTTAGGAATGTCCTGCCCCCCAAGGACTGACTTCACCCACAGGAGATGTCTTCACTCCCATGAGCTATTCTCAGCCCCATGAGATGTCATCAACCCCAGGAGATGCCCTCACCCCCAGGAGCTATTTTCACCCTCAGGAGTTGTCCTCACCCCCAGGAGCTGTCCTCATCTCCAGGAGATGTCCTCGCCTTCAGGAGATGTCACCCACAGGAGATATCCTCACTCCCATGAGATGTTGTCAACCCCAGGAGAGGTCCTCACCCCTAGGAGCAGTCCTCACACTGAGGAGCTGTCCTTACCCCCAGAAGATGTCCTCACCCTGATGAGATGTTCTCATTCTCAGAGGCTGTTCTCACCCTCAGGAGATGTTCTCACCCCCAGGAGATGTCCTCATCCCCAGGAGATGTTCTCATCCCCAGGAGATGTTCTTGCTCCCTGGAGATGTCCTTGCCCCCAGGAGATGTCCTTGCTCCTGGGAGATGTCATCGCCCCCAGGAGATGTCCTCACCTCTGTGAGATGTCCTCACCCCTGTGAGATGTCATCAATGTTCAGGAGATTTACTCATGCGAAGGAGAGGTCCTCACCCCCATGAGATGTTGTCAACCCCAGGAGATGTCCTTGCCCCCATGAGATGTTGTCAATCTCAGGAGATGTCCTGGCCCCCAGGACTGTTGTCACCCCCAGGAGATGTCGTCAACCCCAGGAGATGTCCTTGCCCCCATGAGATGTTATCAATCTCCGGAGATGTCCTTGCCCCCAGGAACTGACCTCACCCCCAGGAGATGTCCTCATCCCTAGGAGATTTTCTCACCCCCAGGAGATGTCCTTGACCCAGGAGATGTCCTCACCCCCAGGAGATGTCATCACCCCAGGAGATGTCCTACCCCAGGAGATGGCCTTACCCCCAGGAGATGTCCTCACCCCAGGAACTGACCTCACCCCCAGGAGATGACCTCACCCCTGGGAGATGGCCTCACCCTCCAGGGCTCTCCTTATCCATCCCCCTAACGCGCCCTCCCCGCCAAGTCTGCCAGGTGAGGAGCCGCCCTCTAGTGGGCAGACGTGGATCTGCACCCCTGTCACTGCACACCCCAGGCTCTCTGCACACCCCCTCAACTGAAGGAGGGCAGAGCAGGCAACAGGGACACGTTGGGGGGCTGCCTCAGGAGGGGCAGTGAATGCCCATGAGGAAACACGTGGGCCTGTTGATGTCAGGGCTTTGACGAAAGCAGAGGCGACACTGTTCCTCTACAGAGTGCCCAGTGAGGACTTTCTGGGGATGCTGCCCCCACTCGTGGCAGTGGGTGGCGTGATTCCAGGGACCCTCTCCGGAAGCTGCCCCGGGGTGGAGCTCAAGGGGCTGCCGAGGGGGTGGGGGCGGGGCACCTCTTTCTCCACAGTCTCCGCTGTGCCCCCCCCCACCCCAGCCTGGGCTCGGCCATCTGCACCGCCATGCTCACACTGGGGTTTTGGTAATTCTCTACCTTTTTTGTAATTGCGGAATCATAAAATATTTTAATTTCAAGGTTAGCAATTTTCTCTTGCATACTTAATTTATAATTAGCTGGTTTATAAACCTGTTCTGCGAATATAATTTTACTGTTGCCAAATGTTCTTCATGAATAATTAAGGGCAAATCCCTATTTATCAAATTATTAATATACCTAATAGCCCGGTTTTCATAAACAATGCATCCGAGTGGAATTGAAAGAAAACCTTCTTTGAGGGCTCCGTGCTTGGTTCCCACACAGCGCGGCACTGGCCGGAGCCCCCGCACAGAGGGCCACTTGTGGGCTGCCAGTGCCACGGCCCGGCCTCCTTTCCCCACAAAGGCCCAGGTATCAGTAGCTGGACGGACACAATGGCCATTCACCAGCGGGCCCCGCCGCGGCCCGGCGAACAATGTTGTTATTTGTTCCGGCATTTCACCAGGAGCATTTTTGGAGGAAATGTAACCGATGAAACCGTCCTTTCAGCCTTTAAAGCTATCTCCTGTCAAACTCCAGCCCCCAGCGGGAGGGCGCCGCCTTTCAAAGAGAGCACAGCGACTCTGACGTGGCCGTTAGGAAAAGCCTGGTCCCCCTCGAGCTGACCACGCTTTACGAAGGAAGAGCTGCAGAACGCGCTTTTAATGGAAGGGAAAATGGAAAACCGTGTTGGGGGCCGGGGGAGCTGTGTGTGTGCGTGTGTGTGTCGTACTCTCTGGGTACACTTCCCCCTCCTTCCTTCAGCGCTCTTAAATTTCATGGAGGACAACACTGCCCTTCTTTCTCTTTGTACCAGCTTCGGATCATCTTGCCACGAGTAGAAGGTTCCCAGACGAAAGCTGTCGCTAGTTCCAGCGATGGGCATCATGCGCTGAGCCCCGGTGCGAGTCCCCAATTTGTCCCGAGAAACTGGACTTGGGGGGCACCGCAGCAGAGGGTTGCGTTTTGGGGGCGCGGGAGCAGCTGCGCCGTGGTCTCTGCTCGCTGCCGTCCACCGGGCAGCCGGGCAGCAGCCGGGAGAGATGGGGCCACGGCCCGGCTGCTCGGGTGGCACGTGCGAGCCCACCACCCGTGTGCGACTCCGCGAGTATGATTCATTCCAGAGCAGTTTTAGTCCTCATAAAATATTCATTTTGGTTGTGCAGGGCCCTGTAATTGCCATCTCTCACCCTGAATTATTTATACCTTGCACAGACTGACAAAGCTTTGCCATGCGGCCCGAGATGAATCAGAAACACGGGCCTTTGCTGCCGACAGCATTATAGTTCCACAAAATACGGCGCCCGCGTCAGCCCAGGCCGCCTCATCTCTAAATCCAGCTTTTCTTGATTTGACATTTTCTTTACTCTTCCATTGTCTTAGTCAGGCAGAAAGGTTGCCTCTTAACTCCAGGCAGCAGCCTTTCTTGCTTGCGTTATAGCCGCTGTGCTTGAGAGAACTAATGTATCTTTATTGCCCTTACTTTTTTATGCTCGGTAACAAGACGGTACTTGGGCTCACTTTAGAGCTATATATTATACATTAGCGATAAAATGATGCAAATAGTCCAGAAGACTCTTCAGACACATAGTGGAGACCAGCCTGGATCAGGCTCCTGGTCACAGAAACAGAAAATAGATGGCGGCGTGCCAAGTTGGGCTGGGGGGCCGGCTCCCCAACCGAGGGGCGTGGGGGCCCCGGGCCGCTTCTTCGGGCGCCCCCCTGGCAGGGCATCATGTGCGCCGCCCGCGTGTCCCAGCCCCGGGCTCACCCTGGCACCTCTGCCCCCGCCAAGGCGCTGCCTGGAATTTCCTGGTGTCGCTGCACCCCAGCATCCAGAGATCTCCTTGCCAGGGGCTGCGGGAGACCCCCCACTCTCCATCGCGCTCAGTTTCTCTCTGCTCTCTGCGTGTGTGTCTCTGTCTGTTCCTCTCCCTCTTTCTCTGCCTTTCTCTCTCTCTGCACCCTCTCTCGATGTCTCTCCCTCTTTCTGTCTTTTCTCTCCCTGCATCTCTCCCTCTTCCTCTGGTCCTCTCTCATGTACACACACTCACACACTCCCCTGCCCCGCCACGGGAGTGGAGCAGCCTGAATGAAGGACCCTGGAACTGTCTAGACATTTAGGGAGCGCGCTCACGTGACTCAGGCACTCTGTGCTCAGAGCCAAATCCCACAGATCCTTTTAAACGAGGAAGGGGACAAGTCTAGTGGGCTCTGGACTTTGGCAGCTTCGTTTCTAGGTGGACACGATGCCACCCCACAGGGGACCCCTGCTGCTGAGGGCTCCGGGAGGGCCTCTGGGGAGCAGGGGAGCCCCAGTTCACACCACGGCACACGCTGGTCCCTCTCGAAGCCACAGAGCAGGATTAATTTATGGCTCCTGGTTCGTCAACAAAGGGAGGTGAAAGACAAGGCTCGCTGCCGCATCACGTAATGGATGGGATGGACACGCACTCCTCTTGTATTTGTTGACACGCAGGAGTAATGAAGTTAAGGTTTTGCACACATGTGCCCCTCATTAAGCTGCATTACCTGCATTAAAACTAATAATTGCCACTCAGAGCTGTGCTCCCATTAATCATTTATAATGTTTTAATAAGTTTTTAATCAGGGCCTAAAAGGCTAGAGAGCCTGGCAGAGGCAGGTCCGACAGTGGTGCTCTGAGTGCATGCACAGGCTTGATTTAAAATGTGACTTTTTTTTTATTAATAATTCAACCTACAAAGATGCTAGTTCTTAATTACGCAAGCTGGCTTGGAGGGGGGAAATGTATGCTGGAGTAGGAAAAGATGAACAAGATTTTTCCCACTTGGAGGTTGAAAGAAAAACCCTCACATCTGTCTTGGGAATGCTGCCCATGGTCCACAGAACTCACAAGCACGTTGGCCGCAACCCCGGCTCCCTGAAAACGCACACGCGTGTGGCAGGAAGGGTTTTAAAACCCCAAGTTTGGATGAGCCCAGGCGCTTAATCCTTGCACAACCTGCAAAAGTCTCCCCTGGAGCTGGCAACAAGTCAGTGGGGGTGCATTTGATGTGAGCCAAGTGATGCTGGCATTTTTCTTAAATAAGGAGCTTCGTGATCAGAGCTGGCAAATAGAGCAGTGTCCAGAGGGAGTGAGGAAGCTGCTTTAATGAGCCCGCAGCGAAAGACAAAATACAGAGTGATTGGCAGGGCGAGTGATCTGCTTGGGAAATAATGTCAATGCTGGATTGCCCATTAGAAACAGAGAAATAGGTAAAGGGGGAAGGAGAGAGAGAGGCCCTTGAAAGGAGAGCCCCAGTGTAAATACGGTGCACTTCACATCTCTTCTGCGCTGTGCAGTTGACTTCTTTTAAACAGATAACCTTATCAAAACTATCATGAAATATCAAGAACTGTGAAAACACTAACTGGACTGGTGACAGCGGGCCGGGAGGGGCAGCCCGCCACGCACGCGCACCGACTCCGGAAGCATCCACTCTCAGGGCGTCCACCTGGAGTCGCCGCTGGGGGTCCACGGACCCCACCCCGCCAAGGTGAATGCGAGGAATACGATCTCTCCACCTGGAAGATGAATCTCTGCTTAGGAAGCGGGTCTTGACCCGGGCAGCCAGGCTATCCGAGCCCATCAGATCGCTTTGGCACGATTTTAATGAGAAGTGTTGCAAAAGTACACGGTCGTGGTATCTGTAAGCGCCTCCTGACAGCCGCTGCGGAAATTGTGATGAAAAGAAAAACCATTTATAGCAGAAATTTAGTGATAAGGCCCCTTGCAGGGATTGAGGGGCCTGGCGCAGCTCCAGACCGGGAAGGGTTAATTTTCTAAACCTAATAATGTTCGATAGTGAGGTATTTGTCAGGAGATAAAGAAGTGATAGAATCTGGGAAGTGGGTCCCTTGGCGATTGTAGTACAAATATTGTTAATGCGGTGTGGTTACTACAGCCGAGGAAAGTAAAATAGCGCGCGTCCACCAGAGACAGAACCGGCTACAGTAGAGCCAAAACCTGCAGACAAAAGGCCAGTAATTGTTGAACTGCGAGTCAAGCTGTGGATATTTCCAAATCCTTATACATCTGCATTTACATGTAGGACATCCCGCGTGCCAGGAGAGGCCACAAGGGGTAGACGAGGCCCTTGGCGGGGGGGGGGGCGGGGGCTCCTGCAAACCCAGCCCCCGGCCTGGGGAGGGGCCCCCACCTCCCCACCCCCACCCCCGGCAGAGGACATCTGGCACAGCTGTAAAATTCAGTGCTGTCGCCCTCTGCCCC
>NC_135339.1:92514339-92539339 GCF_023851605.1 Tamandua tetradactyla | reverse complement strand
CCACCTCTGCTTGCGTTAAGAGTTGAGCCGTGGGGCTCTGACATGGTATGACGGCCAAACTGTTCACCCTCCACTGGGCACAAGCCTGGCCTCGATTGTGTTCATGGTAAAAAAATAAAATTAAATGAAAATAGATCATTGTCCCTGTGGAAACAGGGGCCTTGGAATGCCCAGCTCCAACTCTTGATGTCAGTTGCTGGACCCAGGTGTCCACCTGCCACTGACCCTGCCAACCCCAGGGCAGGGGCTTTGGGTGCCTTCGCGGGACCGTTGTGAGCTCAGAAGAAGTGGCTGCAGCCTGCCCAGCTCAGCGTCCGTGGGGCCCTTCGTGATCCCTGCAGAAGGCGAAGGGGGAGGCTGAAGTCGAGAGTACTGAGCGCACACCTTTCCCCCTCTCCCGGCTCCCGAGAACTTTCCAGGAACCTGTGAGCTGTTTCTGAGTGGAGCATTGCTGGGGAGTTTTAGTGAGGTACAGCGGTTTGTCTTCGCTGCTGTCTTCCCCTCCTGCCTGGGAGAAACAAGTAAATAAAGCCCATATTTCAAGCTTGATTTACTCTGGTACCTACTGTGAAAGATGATGACTCTTTAGGGAAATAAAGACGGGGTCAGGGAATTAGTGTACATAATGGTCATTTTGATGATGGGCCAACAGATGCAACGAGAGACACACTGTACACAATTAAGCATAGTGTACTAATGACAGGTTAGAATTTTTATCGCCTCTCTGCGATCGAGCTGCAAATCCATGTTTAGCAGTAATAAAGAGTTTATTGGTGCTAAAGGCAAAGATTTTCTGACATAGGAAAGATTTTTCCTTTCATAACAAGAGTATTAAATCCTTTGTGTACCAGAGTCTGGAAGTGAGATATGTAAAGTGGTTGTCAGATACTTCTTAGGAAAAAGCCAATTAAAGGGTAATTGAGTAAGGGATGAGAATTACCATTTGACTTCACATGTCGGGCATTCGATTCCCTCGCCCCTCCCCAAACATCCTGGTAGCGCGTCTCGCTGAGCATGTCCTGGTTAAAGGCTCAGAGCGCCCTCCAAGCGTTCCGCGGGGTCAAGGCACTCCCGGCCGCACCACGCAGCTGCTTTCTGGGGGCCAGACCTGCACCCTCGAGTCAGATGCGAGTGGCTCGAGGGCGGGAAGTGGGCGGAAAGCGGCAGCTCCGGGGGATCCTGGGATGCAGGCGGCCTTGGGTGCCTGATGTTCCCTGGATGGCCAGCAGCAGACGTGACCAGGGATGGCCACCTTGCTGGCGGGATGGGGACAGGCGTGCAGAGAGGTCCCACTTCCTGGGGCCCTCCAAGGTCCTCGAGCTTGTAGCTGCCTTTTCTGACCCTTTGGGTAGAAACAAGCACTTCACAGGCCTCTCCAGACACGAGTGCAGGTGTGCAGCCGCCAGGCCCTCCATGCCTGCCCGGGACGCCGACGGGCCACGTCTGCTGCTGACCCGGGGAGCCTCAGGCCTCACAGGGACGCCCCTCCCGGGCGGCCCCCATTTAGGAACTCTCTAGAACTGCTCCCTCTCTCGGAGGTAACAAGGAGCAGGTAAAAAGACATCTAGGAGTTGACGGGGCAGGGCCCCAGGCGCAGGAAAGCGCCCGCAGATGGTCACGTGCAGCCACCCCCGATGGCCCCCGGCCCGCGTGTGCGTGGGAGACGAGGCGGGCGGCTGTGTGCGGCCTAATTGCGCCGCGTGGCTGTCCCCGAAGTGGACACCTAATTGCCTGACAGGACCATAACTTCGCGGCGCCCTCACCTTGTTAGGCGCCTTCTGATGTGGCGCCAGTGCGGCGCGGCGCAGGTGTGGCTCGTTCCCTCTCCGCGGAGCGCGCGCTTTAATTGCACAGTGGTTGTTAGGAAAAATTGGTGGGTGGAATATCAAGTGACTTCTGTACGCCGATGGCAGATGGTGCGAGCATGCCGCTGGATAGGTGAGGCGAGTTAATGAAAGATGCAAATTGTGGCCTCAAGTAGCCAGGCCTCGTGGCCGGTGAGGGAATGCAGCCCGGGGGCCGCTGCGCTTTCCCCCAGTCTGCTTTCTCAGGCCGGCCGAGGCTCATTCCCGGGTTGGGGAGACGGTTAGGGGCACAGCCTTGGGCCGTGGGGTCTGTTCATCTTCTGGGCTCGTGGTCGTCAGCCGAGAACACTGAACGTCAGCTTGGGCTCAGGGAGTCCCGGGTCACGTCGGACGCCACGCACAGTCCCCACGTGGGACAGCATCCTGAGGGGCCGTTCTGGGGATGGCACTGCTGGGCAGCGAGCCTAGATGCCGGCCGGGGCCCCCACCCTGGCTCACGGTGCCCCACATCGAGACCGAGTGGCACGGTGGCAAGACCCCTGCTCCCCCGTGGCTGGCGGGGGCCTGGGTCCCGAGGGCATACTTCCGGGTGTGAGCGGGAACTTCTGCCTTCGTTCTCTGAGCATGTGGAGAGGAAGAGGACAACATGGTGATGCTTGTGTCACGGCATCTGAGCCCCTCATCGGGGCCCCTGAACCTTCCTCCTCAAAGCACAAAGGCCAGTCGTGGCAGGAAACAGAAAGCAGCAGTGCTGCCGCTTCCCAGCTCTCTGCCCAGGCAGCCGGGCAGTTTCCTTACCCTACCGGGCCCACCAGGAAATCACCCTTAAAACGGCACCTCCCGAGTCCTTTCTCCTCTTAAGTGTTGTACGTGTTATAGCTTTCAGGACCTCCTGGAAGGCATGCTTGCTTGGGTGCTGATGTCCTCTGGGGCTCGGGTTGCCAGATGAAATACAGGCCATATGGTTCAATTTGACTTTCGGATAAATAACAAATCATTTCTGTTTTTTAGTATTGGTATATACTTCGGGATGTATCTGCACTGAGAAATGATTTGTTGTTTATCTGCAGTTCAGATTTGGCTAGGTGTCCTTCGTTTATATTTCCTGAATCGGGCAGCCCTGTCTGGGGTGGATGTTGCCCCTGTATTAATGGCTGGATGTGCAAAGACCCAGGCAGGAAATGGCAAATCCCAGAGTCACAATTGTTAACAAACTTGAAAATCCCAAATGTCCAAAATGTTAAGCAAATGCAGTTCGTACCTGGGGATGTTTTCCGCTGGCCCTTGCACCCAGGCCGACCTGCTCCCTTAACGTCCACCCCCACCCATTCCTGTTCAAGAGTTTCCTTTACAAAGTTTGTGTCTTCTGTCTGATGAACCTAACAAGTGTCCGTTTTTGTATTTTTATAGATTCTTTCTAAAGTTTTTCCTCAAGTGCAATCAGAACTGTTTGAAGAATGCAGGCAACCCTCGAGATATGCGGAGATTCCAGGTACACACCTTTAACAGAAGTGCGGGCCGCAGGCCTGATGTTCATAATTGAATTCTCTGAGTTGGTAATGGTTGGAAAAGACTCTTTGGTCCTTCAGGGGCTTGGGAGGAAGCCAGGAGTGGTTCACATGGTTAAGAATTTAAAGAAAATGCTTTAAATATGATGGGGTGTCTCAGGCCCCCCAATTCCTTGAGTCCCGCCCTGAGCTGTCACACACTGAAATTAGCCCTGGCTCGTTTCCCAAGGTGAGCGCTCAGGTGGGCACACAGCGGAATGCTGAGGGGGCTGCAGAATGTCCCGGAATCCGAGGAAGTGAAGGCAGGCTCGCTCTGACATTCACACGTGATGCGTCTGACATCTGCGGCCAGGCGGCCATTTAAAATTCTTTCCATCGAAGGCCTCCTAACACGAGCATCCCGTTGGCCCGATTGCTTGACTGGAGTTGGGAGCTGTGCGAAGATCTTCTCTTAGGGATTTACTTAGTGGGTGGAATCGTCATGCGCCTGTGGGATACGCCCCAGTCCCCGGGTGCTGTGCCTACCTCAGGCCCCTGCTCGAATTCCAGGACGTTTCCCTATCTGAACTTCTCCCCCTGAAGTTCACACGGGACGTGCTTCCTTATTTCATATGCTCCACACCCCGGCTGCCCTGTGTCTCAGGGTTTCTTCCAAGAAGAGGACAGGGGCTGGCAGGGTACAGGGTGAACGGGACAGGATTCATGTTTTCTTGCCTCTGGGAGTGACGAGAACATTATTAGCGATGGGAGGGAATTCTGCACACGTGGTGGGTTGTTTAGTAGCAGTGGTATTCTTGGGGGACATGGGCAGGCTCCCAGAATTGAACCCAGGTCTCTGGTAGGGCAGGCAAGAGTTCTGCCACTGAGCCACCATTGCACAACTCTCGTGGTGGGTTATTTTGTCACCTTTATTTGTAAAAATATTCTGGACGGGGACACCAAACTGCTGCTGGTAACCACCCTACCAGAGGGGAATTTGGCCAAAGTGGCGACTAACGGAGGCCAGTGGAGAGCCCCGAGGCCTGCCAGCTCAGACGAGTCACCAGTTGAGTCTTATTTGGAATTGAGACTTTTTGACTGTCCAACTAGCTCAGAGTGTTTCTCGGAAGCTTGCCTTATGCTCAAGCCCTTTAGTGAAACGGGTGCCATGTCTGTAGGCCCAACCAGCCCGTTGAAAAAGTGGGGTCTCTGGGCTCGCCACAGCAGTGCTCCGTAGTTGGGAAAGTGCTCCTTCCAAACAGCTGGACCGCGCATGCATTTCTCATGCCTCTCAGCGCCACGAGGCTCTGGTGATATCGATCCATCTGAGCGGGGCGGAAGGTCACAGCTGGACGGAGTGGCCGCGTCCTCTTTGTCTCGCTGATGAGTGAGCAGACCGTCAGCCACAAGCAGTCGTGGGTCAGCCCTGGGGCCCGCAGTTCTGGAAGGACTTCCTCTGGTCTCTCAGCTAACCGCCTTGCCTGTTGGAAGGTGTAGCTGGGTGTCAGGCCTTAGCCGGTATTTCCGTCCCGTTTCCTGGTCTCAGCACCTTTTGGTGGTACCGCTCCGGGGCCGGCCCAGGCCCAGAAACAAAGCACAGCTCGGCAGCTTTCTTCTTTCTTTTGCTGAGCTGTGCTATTTTTCCTCCGTGGCTGACCTATATGTGGATGACGGAGCAATGACGGTGCTTTCCCTTTTTTGCTTTCACCTTTTCCTGTTTCTTAAACATATCATGGTCTAGGGAACTTAGAAAGGATCCAGTCCGGGCCTCAGTGTTACAGTTACGGGCTGTGGCCTCACGCTCAGCAGCTGCATTGGCAGCTCTCATCCACATCCAGGGGGGCCTGGTGGGTGGGCTGCTGGGAGGGCCCCGGGTGACCAGAGGCCTCGGTGGCCAGGCCCTGGGCATGGGCCCTGGTGCAGAGCAGCACCCCTGCTGCCTCCCCTGCTGGTGGCGGACGGTGAGCAACGGTGAAAACAGGAGCTGCAGAAACATCTGAAGTTGGATCTGAAGACATTGACGGCAGCACTGAAAACATTCCTTCGTGCAGATGGGCCTGAGAGAGTCAGAACCCCAGCCATCGTCAGCCCTGCCCAAAGAGCGAGAAGTACCCAGAAAGCCACTCCTGATGAGGGAACTTTGGGTCCTGCCCTTGCTCCCCAGTCGTCTACAAGAACCTGAGATTTGGGTTAAAAAATCCATTATTCACAGATGTGTCCACATAGAAGGGGTGGCTTTGGCTCCTCACAGGTGGCTTTATATGGCATGCCTGGACAGGCCCAGAACTCGCAAGGAAGACACATGTTGCCCAGGACCCTTTGCATCCCACCCCTCACCCCCTGCGGGCTCAGACTGCACGTGTCTCTGTAGGGTTGGGGTTCCCGAGGGAGGGGATAGAGACCTGGCTGAGTCTGACCTGACAGGGACAAAAGTCCAGGCTTCCCTCATACCAAATCTCGACCAGACTCCTGCAATCTTGCTGCCAGCCGCCCGGCCTTGCCCTTCCAGCTCTCTGGAAGTGATCCCGTGGTCTCCCACTGTGGAAGGGATGCCTCGAGGCCATGTTGTGTCTCCCGTTGGGTGGTCTGTGACCACGTGCTGTTTCCGGGAGCGTGTCATGAAGTCACCTGGGAAAGTGACCGGGTCCCAAGGTGGCCCTGGGTGCTCCTGTGTGCACTTCTTCTGGACGCAGCTGGAACTGCAGGAAAGCCTCTCCATCATCTCCCCCAATGCCACACACAGAACCTGGACTTGACGGTTCACTCGCAGAGAAAGGACGGAGTCCGTTGGCTGATGGTCCCAGGGCCCAAAGCCCTGCCAGTGAACTTGAGAAAGGAGGCTGTTCCTGGACTGAAAGCACTTTCACTGTTCATGGTCAACGCTGTCTTTTCAGATGCAAAAAAGTTCACTATCAGACATTAAATGCATTTGCAAAATTGACCCTGAGATCACTGATGATAGAATGTGGCCCTAGGAGGGCCTCTGGCTTCTGAAGCCTTTTTTGGCAACTCAGAATCCTCACAACTCTTCACGGGAGGACAGTCTCAAGTGAACACATTTTAATTAGATAAACTATCTAATCAATACATGAGCAGATCAATCAAAACAGCAGCTTTAGAGTGAGTGGCTAGGGGTGTTTCCACAGCTAATGGCTAGAAGACTATTTCTCTGAATTGAATTCACTTGTTAGTAGGAAGGAGACTAAACCGTAATTAGTGTACCAGGTTTTGAAGAGCAGCAGTCTTGAGTCCAAATAAAACCAACCAAACAAACAAAAAAACCCCACCCACCATTAGTAGCCCAAAAAGCCGTGGGTGCGCCTCAACCAGTGGGAGCATTTCCAGGGCCACTGCAGTTTTCCTTGGCTCTGCGATGTTTGTGGTTTTGTTTGGCCTAACGAGTGGCTGTGCTCTCCTCTGCCGACTCAATTTTCACGTCGCCTTCGTCTTCGCAGGTTGTTGTGTCGACAACAGTCAACGTGGATGGCCACGTGCTGGCGGTGTCTGACAATATGTTTGTTCACAACAATTCCAAGCACGGGAGGCGGGCGCGCCGCCTCGACCCGTCAGAAGGTACGGCTCCTTCTTATCTGGAAAATGGTAGGCACATGTTACATGTCTTTATTTTTTATTTGCGATGCTTCTTTTCCTTTGCACCATCCTTTTTCGTTGGTTCCCATCGAGTTCCTGTGGCCAGGTCTGAGCGCCTGTCGGCGAGACCTCCAGGCCTTCTCCCGCAGGCAAGGAGGGGACGGAGCCCCTCTTTCTCCCATAACTCTGCCTTCCCACTCGCCTTTCCTGCCGTGACCTCCACTTCTTTCTCAGTTTGTTTGTTTCTGAGCTTTATTTTGCATACAGCATTTCTTGCCGTTTTCCTTTGTGTGGTTTTCTTTGGGCTTGCCCTGAGCCCCCATCCCGAGACCTGTTCCCAGACAGTTTTTTGTGCACCTTGCAGTAGATGGCCACAGACCTGGTGCAGGAGGCTGGGACTTGACCGGGAGGGGCACTTCCTGTCCTGGATGGTGTGTGCACACAAGTGTGTGCTTGTGCGAGGGACTGAGAAAGAGCGAGGGGTGCTGGGGGGAGAGGACAAAGAAAAACCAGCATAAAATGTTTTTGCCAAATGCTTCCACGTGACTGACCTTGTATTTTGCTTGTTAAAAGAAGAGCACGAGTGAGGGTCATAGGTTGGGGAAAGTGTTCTTGGACCTTTCTACAGAGTTCAGAAAACCTCAGCTTGGGCTGGGCCTTTTGCCAGGTCCCTCCCTCCACGCCCTGCTCCATGCTTCTGCCTGGTGCCCGCAATTGAGCACATCCCCTTTAGAATAAGAACCATTTCCCTCTGTTAAACTTCCATAATCATCATGAGATTCTCACCAGCGTGAGTGGTTGAGAAGCGATATATTGTTGTTGTTTTTAAAGTGAATGGCGAACAAAACGGCATGGTTAAATCTTTTCGAGCAAACAGCCCATAAAACTAAACGGTTTTAAGACAAATCCCTGCTACCGAGGTCAGGCCTGCGGGAGCACACATGAGGCAGACGACGCACGCTCAGGAAAGTGAGTGAAGCGTGTACAGATTACCCGAATGAAATATGATTCAGGCCGAAGATCTGGAAGACAATTTATGAATCTGCTGTGGTCCACAAAAATAAACTAATTTGTTTTTCTACGTTAATGACTAAGGTATAAGAGAACAAAAATATAATAATTAAAGGTCGCCCTGGGCACCAGAGAATTAGAGGCTGTGACGTGTTGTTTGTCTCCTGCCCGTGCACTGAAGGTAGGTGTGGGCTGTGCTTAGCAACCATCACTAATGAGGTTCACAATTAAGAGGGGTGACTCTCGGGCCTCCGTTTCTGGCCTCCCCTGAGAGCCCGTGCTCCGAGCACTAGGTTCAAGGAGGCGGCCCAGCCTGGTGGTGGTGAAGCCGCAGTGTGGGTTCAAAATCAGCCTCTTCTAATGAGCTATTATGATCTGAGCAAGGCACAAGTATTTATTTTTATAAGTAGCATGAAAAAGCATCTGACTGTAAGCAGAAAATGCGGCATTTAGGAAAATAAAGGCCACCTGTGGGTACCTTGGAGCTAAAACCCAATGAATCAGAAAGGAGTTGCAGAAGCGGTCTTGCTCAGGTTTTTATTTTTTATGTTTGTTCCTCCGTGTTTTCTCAACATCGAACTGAGGCATTTAAATAACTCTCTCACACAGGAGATGGAAATACCTTGCTCCACCCCAGTGGAGAGTGAGTGAGAGTGACAGAAAGCTAGGCCTCTGCCAAGAGGTGGCTCTGAGAGCTAGCATATACAGGTCTGCAAGAAAAGGCATTTGTCGTAAATAGTAACTTTTTAAATTAATGCCCCAGTTCTCAAATACCCTAAGGGAAAAAAAAAAAAAGAAAAAGAGAAAGGAAAAGCCAGCGCTCTCTCCTGGGTGAAGATGTACGCCTCTATGCGTCCGTCATTTCCTGAGAGAGTGGACAGTCAGGAAGTTCGCTGTGACACCTGGCCGTTTCCCTCCTCCCGCCCGATTCTTGTGGGGGCGAGGGGAGGGGGGTTGTACACTGATCACTCACTCGCCCCACGTTCTTTAACGGAAAGTGTCCCCTAAGCTCCGGCTCTGGGCTCAGGCGTAGCTTCTCCTGGCTAACACCTCATTATCCAATCGTCTAATATTCCCCAGCAGTGTGTACACACTCAGTGATGGTTTCCAAGTAAACTAATTCCCCCTGCTGCCGCTGCGGGCGCCTGCCACCGAGTCCTTTGAGCTCACAAAAAGCAAGGCAAATTATTTACAGTATTGAACACAGGCGAGGGGAAACAACGCCTCCACCTTCCAGCAGTCGGACTCGGGCTTTCATTTTTCCCCTTGTCCCTCCCCCCCCCACCCCCGCACGACTCTAGCCCTGCTTCAACCTGACGCGCGTGGCGCCCAGCGCCCGGCCGCGGAGCAGCGATTTGCATGCCAAGTGGGTAATGCGGTTAGGTTTATGCAATAACGACAACTGAATCCCGGCTGCGGGGCTTTAGCGAGTTAAAGGGAACAGATGGCCCTAGGAGAGGTAAAAGGTATAATCCTATCAGCTGGAGTATCAGCCAGCCATCTGGACATCCTAAGCACAATTACAAGACATTTTAGCAGGCAGAACAAAGAAGTCTTCACGAGGCAAGATTGGGCCTGTTTGAGTGCTGCAATATTGTGAATGCAGAGGAAGGCGGCGAAGGCTGGGACACGACTCGGCAGTGCGTGCGCGTCCCGGGGACTGGGCCGGGGGCTGTTTACCCACAGGAGTCCGGCTCTCGTAGAGGGACCCCGAAAGAGAGAAAGGGAGACCGTATACGGGGGTCAGTCACATGGGTGGCCTGGCCTTCGCTCTTTGAAACCCTCACGTCCACCTGGGCAGCTGAGGGGAAGCGTCGAGGGTGCTGGGGGAGGAAAGCAGGGTGCCCTGCGCCGAGAGCTGAGAGCAGGGCGCGCTCGCCTGGCAGCTCTGCAGGACCGATGCCACGCCTCCTGGCAGCTCCGGGCCTCGAGGCCACACGGGGAGACCACAGGCGGTGCCCGTCCCCAGGGGGGCTTCCCGGAGCCTGGCTCCTGTGGGTCCCCGCCCCAGCACGCCCCCCGGCCCAGCCCGGCTCCTGCTCCCGCTCTGCCACCTTCAGCCGCAGTGCCCGGCTCCCTCATCTGCTTGAGAGTGTGGTGCACGTATATCATTAGATCTCCAGCGCCGTGTGTGTAATTCATTTTGCCGTGGTTCCCACTGAACACATGTTCCCTCTCTATATGTGCATTGAAATGTATGCAAATGCAGGCGGAGGCCGGCTGCCCGCGCTGGCTTTCTGTGGGGAAGCACCACGAATTCCGAGGCGATGTGGGGTCCGCTGGGCCACAGCTGCCAGATAGCAGCCCCTTGTGCGTGCAGTAGATCCTGGATTTTTTTTTTTCCTTTCTCACCTCCAAAGTAAATTTGTTTACTGTAATTTTTTTTTTTTGTGAATTATTTGCCATAATTGGCTGTGCTGATGAAGGTCACCCCCTTGGAGGAGAGTTGTCAGTCTTTAGAGAGCTGATCCTTTTCAAATGCTCTCCATGCAATTAAGAAAAGCAAATGTCACTCGGAAGCCTCAGAAATGAAAATTTGTATGAACTTATTAGCATGAAGTCAACAGTGCTAGTTAAGGGCAAGTTCCCGGTGTGTGCTCTGTGCCTCTGCTGTGGCGGGGATGCCCGTGGAATGAGCAAATATAACCCCCTCTAGTCCGACAGCAAAGCAAACAAAGAGTGGGGCATGCCTGCCGCGTGCTAAACAACAATAGCTAATGGTGATTAACTAGACGGGGGCTGCAGGGCTGCCTCCCACCACGGGAACCCACGCCACGCGGGCTTCTGGAAGGCTCCACTTAGGAGCACAGGCCGCGGATCGGAGCCTGAGCCCAAGAGGAGGGGCTGTCTGAGGCTGGGGGTCGAAGAGGTCTTGAGGTGCCCCATGGGATGCACTCTTCTCCAGACGCAGGGCGATGGGACTCCGCAGGCAGGAGGCTGGGGGGTAGTCAGGGTGAGCCCCTACTCGTGGACCAAGCTGAGGGGTCCCTTTTAGGATGACAATTCAGAAGGTGGTTATGGCGATGGGTGAGCACCAGATTTGCTGGTGTCCTGGGCTCTGGGGGGAGGCCCTGCTCTGTGGCTCGTGTTCACCCCCACGTCCCCACGGATCCCCACCCCCAGTAAAGCCCAGAGGATGTCGAGGCCTTAGCCCCAGGGTGTGAGTGTCCCTGACCTCAGGGTGTCCAGGGCTTGGTGTGGGGGCTTCCTCCTCCCCCTCGGTGTGAGGCCTGGGGTCTCCCGCAGTCAGGGGTCTGACGCTGCCTACTAGCTTTAGTGAGGCCTGGGTACATCCTGGGGGCTCACCGTGTCACGACATAGGCCTGAGCCCTGCCAGACCGAGGCCAAGGCCAGTCCACCTGGGCAACTGAGGAGGCCCAAGTGTCCCAGGCCTGGTCGAGCGGCCCCTGCAGGAGGGAGTGAGCTGCCCTCCGCCTGCCCCAGGCCCGGCCACGCGTGGCTCCTCTGCCTGGGGTCTGGGCACAAAGGATCATCACAGGCGGCCGACTAGGCTGCAGCACTGCGTGGGAGGCGCTGACCGAGGTGCGGACAAAGCAGGCCTCTCTGGGCCCTGGTCCGGCCCGGCCTCCGCGCTCAGCGGCTGGTGGCCTGTGTTGAGCCTCCCGCAGGCCTCCCGGCCCCTCTCCCCCTCTCCCCCTCTGCTGCTGCCCACCCCCCCCAGCAGGGCCGCTCGGGGCTGGCCTGGAGCCCCATTGTAATAACTCATGCAAATGTGAGGACTCCAGAGACAAAGGGAGGGTAGGCTGCGGCTGGGGAAGCCTGTCGACAAACAATGTTAGATGTAAAATGTGTACCTTTGACAAAAGTATTAATATAGTGCTTTTGAATTTTTTTTTCCTGATGAAAAGTGAAAAGTAGTAATTGTGGAGTGACAGAGGAAAATGAAGTTTTGAACCAAAAGGCAAAGTTCGCGGATGAAAAAACCCAACCCAATTAGCTGCTTATGAGGAATCGAAATGCAAGGCATTTGCTCTCCCATCTCCAGGAACAACCTCTTGATTGGCTCTGCTCAGATCTGTGCCGCAGAGCAGATAAATCGACATGCCATGTGCATGCGATGCTTAATCATTTGTAATAGTCATATTTGCCCTGACACATAATTTGCTATATCAAGCCGTTTTTTTTTCTTGCTCACTAGTATTCCGCAGCTCGGCCTTTGCTTTATAAAACATTGAATAGTTTGTTTTAAACACATCAACATGCTGATGTACGGTTGCCCTCTGCGCGTGGCGGCGGGCCTGGCTGGCGGTGGGCAGCGTAGCCTGGGTGGGCCGGCCGGGCACTCAGGCCCCCGCTCTCTGTCTTGTGTGGGCAGCGACGCCGTGCATCAAGGCCATCAGTCCCAGTGAAGGCTGGACCACGGGCGGGGCCACCGTCATCATCATCGGAGACAACTTCTTTGACGGCCTACAAGTTGTGTTCGGGACGATGTTGGTGTGGAGTGAGGTAAGGCGCGGGGCCACTGTCCGGAATGGCCCTGCCTGCTGGCAGCAGCGCCTTGACCCGGGGGCCCCCGAGCCATCTCTTGCTAAAGCTCCCAAGGTGTCCGTCCACACGTGGAGATGGACTCCCCATTAGGGGGTGCAGAACGCACCCCTGCCCCATCCCATGGGGTGGAAACCAGCCCTGGGGGTCCCTGTGTGCCCTCAAACATCTAATGCTGGAGTCACGAGGGGCAGGGTGGGGGAACGCATGGTGGCAGTTTTCCTGAGTGATGCCTTGTGGCCTTTCCTGCAAACCAACAAGCTGTTTGCAGAGACTCCCTTAAAGGGCGCTGTCGATCCCAGGTCTTGGGTTGGCAGCCAGGAGGGTGAATTCCAAGAGCATGGCCATGATGTCCAACGGCAGTGCCCACCCTCTGGCCCACTCCCTGAGTGCCTGTTCCCTGTGTGGTTCCTGTAGCTGATCACCCCCCATGCCATCCGAGTGCAGACCCCGCCGCGACACATTCCCGGAGTTGTCGAAGTCACCCTGTCCTACAAATCCAAGCAGTTCTGTAAAGGTGCTCCTGGGCGGTTTGTCTACACCGGTGAGTGCACATTTCCAGTTTTTACGGTACATGCTTCTGCAGGGGGGTGGGGGTGCTCCCTGGGCCCCCGGTTGGTTGTGGTCAGGGGTGCAGGCTGAGTGTGCTGCCCGGGACAGGCGCAGCACCACCTGGTGTGGGGGCCCTCCTGACCGCAGGCCTGAGCTTTCCTGCCCGTAAACCAGGATGGGGTGGAAGGGAATTGTCAGGCACAGCGCCACCCTGTACTGTCGTGAGTGTGGCCGCTGTGTGCCGGCTGCGTGCCGAAGAGCCCCTGTGCTTACCTGGCCACTTGGTGAGCTGTCCTGGGATGTGGTTGCCTTTGAAACGGGGGCTCAGGGAGGTTATGCCATGTGCCCCGGGACACACAGCCAGGAAGGAGGGGTCTCCCCTTAATAGCCGGGACCCTGTCCGGGGTCTTGTACCCTGCCCTGCAGGCTGGTGACCCAGGGACCGGTGTGCTGCTCACAAATGGCAGGCACAGTTGTTTGCGACTTGGAGTTATTGCGTACATCGCTGGGCCCTCACAGGTGCTCACGCCCAGATCCATTGGAGGTGGCTGTGAGGGAAGGTCTTATGTAAGCTTCATCTCAGGCGGGTTTGCATGTCGATTTCTAACTCAGCCAGCTCCAAGAATGGTAACGTTTGAGAACCGTTTACACGCCGGGCAGCCTCCACCCTACTCCGCAAGGAGGAAAGAGGCGCAATCCTGGTGCTTGTGGATTTGCGATGGTGAAACTGCCTGCGAGTCGAGCAGACGGGCCTGAGCGGGGGTCCTTGGGGGGCCGCGGGGCGTGCAGTAGGAGGTTGGGAGGCATGGCCCCCTCGGCACCTCCTCTGTCACTAAGCGTGGGGATGACGGGGAGCAGGGTGGTCCCCGCAGGACGGGGTCCTCTCTGTCTAGGGCGGGAGGGTGTGGAGGTCTCAGGCTGCTCTGCTTTGGGATCCGATGGAGCAGCTGCGGTTCCTCAACCACATCCCTGCTTAGGAAGGCCTGTGCGAAGGGCAGTGTGACTTCTACTCACTGTCATCCCCTGGGGTGCACCAGGGTGGGGTTCTCCAAGAAAGCCAGGGCTGCCGGGTCGGCTGCCAGGTGGGCTACTGGGAGGGCGGCTGGGTGGACTGCCAGGGCCACCTCCAGTCGCTGCTGGGGAATGGCAGCTGGTCCCCATGGGACACACACGCTCACGGGAGCTGCTGGGTGCCGCCCCTCACCCCATCCCTGGAGTCAGGTGCTGTCGGTCTCCTGGGAAGACCGAGTTGGGGAGGGGCCTAGCCCCTCGTGTTTTGAGTGCCCTGTTATGTTATAAGGTGAAGACACGTCAGAACAGTGATGCCAGCAGGGGCCTCCCAACTCTTCACGCGGACTTCGCATGCATGCGCTTTGACTGTGCAGAATTGCTCCGATCTGGCTCACTTGGGGGGGGTCAGGTGTGAGCCCCCACCTGGGGCCAGTGTGGCCTCTGAGAGTCCTCGTCGTGGTGCCAGGCTCACGGGACGCTGTCCTCGTGCTCCTTGCTGTGGCTGAGACACAGCTCT
Organism: Tamandua tetradactyla; assembly: GCF_023851605.1. NCBI lineage: Eukaryota > Metazoa > Chordata > Mammalia > Pilosa > Myrmecophagidae > Tamandua > Tamandua tetradactyla. The sequence goes on along the minus strand of NC_135339.1, from coordinate 92,524,859 downwards.
TGGCCTCTGCCCGTGGACTCTGGGCACAGAGCCAGCTCCTGCAGGCTGTGGCGCCCTGGTGGGCACCCCCCCTCCCCCCAGGACCAATTTAGGTGCCATGTCGGCTCCGGGCCCCGGGTAGAGGGCGGCCACCGCAGGCGGCCCCTGGGGTTTCATCTCTGTTGGGGTTGGTGGAGATCACGACCGGGTCCCAAGTTCCCTTGTCGTTCACAGACTGCATCTGGGCGGTGGCAGGCCTGGGGTCCTGTGTGGGGCCCCTTGGTGAGCTCCTGGATCCGAGCTTTGTCCTGGCCCGTCGTGCTCTGCGTACTTGACCAGCAAGAGAGGGTGGACGCGTTGCCTGTCGTGAATCCCGACTCGGAAATCCTGGTGGGTGGGGCGCCTCCCACGGACGCGTCCTGAGCTCAGGTCACTGCGCGGACCAGCCTCTTGGGATGGCCGCACGGGTGCTGGTCCCACGGGCGACCTCCTGTTCACTGGCATCTTCTGAGAAGGAATAGGTGACAGAAAGGCCCGCTCCTGCCCTCGCCTGCCTGCTGGTGCTGAGGACCCTGCGCGGCCCCCGGAGCAGGAACGTGGGGCCCGGAGCCCGAGCTTATGCCACGGTCGAGCATTCGCAGACTGAGCGGGCAGGGCAGCCGCCGAGGGGCCGGGGACCTGTGGCAGTGGTGGCCGGCAGAGGCACGTTCCCGCCAGGCCCGGGGCGGGCCCTGTCCTGGGCGTTTGTTGTTGCCCCTGCTGCAGCCATGGGTGGGGGGTGGCCAGCGTGGGGGGGGGGGCGCTCAGGCCTCCGCCCGTGGGCATCGCGTCCGGACTCCAAGTTCATGGGTGTGTCCCCCATGGAGCGGCCCCCGGCAGGGCTGCCTTCACAACGCTCACCCTAGCTGGGGGTCGGGAGGAGGTTGTTCTTGGCCCCCCCCACACACCCCATCGTTAGCGGGAATATCCATTTCAAACGCGGCGTAAGGGATACAGGGGCTCTCCAGGCCCAGGAGCAGAGGAAAGGTGGGGTCGTAACCTGTCTGACCTGGAAACTTGTGTCTGATTTGCACTGCCCTGAAATTGACGGGGACGACGAGATAATCGCCGGGAACTAGGCTCGCCCAGCGGGCTTCCCGGTGTGGACGCGGCAGCCCCTGCGGGCAGCGCACCTTCCCCGGGCGTCTGTTTCCCATCAGTGTCCCCGGGACCCAGAGGCAGCTGGGACACTCCTCGCGTTTAACCTTCCCGCCGAGCGGCCGCGGGGGAGGGGATGCCGGCTGGGCCTGGAGAGACGCCGCACAGGACTTAAATGGTCTGTTTACAGTGATCTGGAAAACGCCAGATTTTTCAGGCCCAGGCCCCATTAGTCAACCCCAGTGGAGGCTCTGCGGCTGCCCTCCCTGGAAGCAGAGTGGCCGAGCCTCATCCATCCAGGCCTTTTTGCCGGCTGCTCTCAACTATTACAAAGATACAATTACCTTGGGAGGCCGTGGCAGCTCAGTTGATTAGCACGGTGAATTAAAAGAATGCGTCACAAATGACATGTCCAGCTCCCCCGTACTAGCCCTCTGTATTCCCAGCGTGCCTCACCCCTGTTGTAAGGAGGTCAAAAATTAGAGAGAGAGAACAATTTTCGAGCAGCTAGCACTTAGGGGCAGAATTAACAATCACTCTGTATGTAATTGCCAGTTAATAGTAAATTGCCTTCTAGACTGTAAAATGCAATATAAACTGGTGGGCACCTAAAATTAAATTAATGAGATATTTGCTGCATTTAAAAGTGAATCGTGCAAATTAATAACTGAGTGCAATGCTTGTTTTAATATTTGCCTAATAGTGTATCATTTGCTTGTTTAATAATAATTAAAATACACCCTGAATATCCTACCTGAGAAACTCGGCATATAGGCCGTTTGAGCAGTTGTACATTCATAATTCCACCAGTAGAAACACATCAGATTGTTAGGAGTAATAAAAGAAGTTATTTTTAAAATTAGAATATAAGCATTATGGTGTTATTCGATTAAGACAGATTGGAGTTTGTGTGCTTCTGGTTGACGTTATGTTGTAGCGAAAAGGTCTGTAGATGCATTTTCAAGTGTGCGTCGTCATCCCTGCGGTTCGCACGCACTTCCGGTGTCCACTTCTGCCCGAGCGACAGGGAGGAGCTGGAGCCGGAGCGGGTCAGTGGTGGCTGGACGTCCGGGTGACTTCACTCACTGGGCACCCCTCACCTTGGCCCCGTCCACCTGGAGCTGGTGGACCCTACTCGTTTCGGAGATTTCTTTTGCTCAGTTAAAGAAATGATCACAAGTGACCGGGAGTCTACATGGGTGCAACAGACCCAACCCAGGCACTGAACACGAAGTTGGCATCCAGAGTGGACGCGGAGAGGGGCCCTGCCTGCGGACACGTGGGCCGTGCCCAGTCTGCAGTGCATTTGCTGGACGGGAACATAAAGCGGTATCTTTGCACCCAGATGTGCACTCCGGTTCAGGCTGATAAAATCATCGCTCGCCCATTAGTTGCTGTCTCTGTTCTTTCTGATGCAGTATTTTCTGTTTTGCTTCATTGCTAAAAGTCAGGTCACACCTAAAAGGGGTTCACCGTGTCAGGGGTGGGGTCACACGTCTTCGGGGGTGCTGAAGTGGCCCCTGAGTTGCCACCATGTCCATGCTCAGGTGCTGGATGCTGAGCCCTCCGCGCCGCGCTGTGGAAGGCGCTGGCGGTTCTGAGTGTAGGAAGGACCTTTGGTGTGGGCCACACCGTCAGCAGCGCCGTGGCGGGCCGCGGAGTCCATCGCGCCCTTCAACCACAGCCTGACCCAGCACGCCGTTGCCCAGGCCAGCGCTCTTCAAACAAATTACTTGTGTCCACAGAGCAAATGATTCCTAATTGCCTCCCACAAATCATGCATTTTTACTATGCTAAACTAAATGCTAATGCCTTCCTTAAGCGTAAACCACCTGATTATTTCCATTATAAGTTTTCAACTGCCAACACGGACATGGAGAACCCGACATCTTAATCATGGGTGCCATAGTTGGGGAGCTTTTCTGTTATAAAGTTTGTGGGCTCCTGGGCGGCTGTGCCGCTGGCCACAGTCCCGGCCACTGTCTGTCCACTGGCCCCTGCTTTCTGGCACCCCACGGCCACCCTGGCTTCCCTGGTTCACCCCCACAGTGCGGGCGTGGCCGTGGAAATCTACCAGTGACCCTGCAGGAGAGACACTCGGCTTGTCCGCCTCACTAGTGACATCAGAGGGCGACTCAGAACATGCGTTTTCAGTGTGGGCCACCTCCAGACAAACCAAAACAGAACTGGGACAAGCATCCAGAAATTCATGACGTGAACCAAACGACTTCTTTCCCCAGCCCAGCCCCACCACTGCTTGTCATCCATCTAAACGTGGCCGGTGAGCTTCGTGTCTCCATCACCCTCCCCCATTGTCTGGGCTGCTGTGGGCATGCCTCCCCCTTCACCTGGCCTCGGGTCATCTGCAGGGACCCCTGGGGCCTCGGGGGAGAGCCACGAGGAGGGGAGAGCACTTGCTTTGTGTTGCCTCCACTGCCACATCCAGCGTTAAACCAAATGAAGACCCGGCGGGCGGGCGGCAGGCTGAGCGCAGTCGGACGTGCAGCGTCCGTACAGCGTCCTTACAGGGTGGCGACTCGAGGGCCTCGGGGTCACGGTGGGCCCCTCTCCTTCCTGCCTTGGAGGAGGCCAGGAGACGGAGACACCGTTTGTGCTATTGCACAAGTAGACGATTTGTTCTAATCAGTGACACCCATTTACTAGAATTGCTTAAAATGAACTATACCTCATACAGAAATCGCACATTTAGAGAGTTCCATTCATCATCTGAAAATTGAGGGCCAGTAAACTTTTCTGTTCCTCCAGTGGGATCATAGACATGCATCAAAATGTTAAAAATGATTGGTGAGAAGGAACTGTCACCCATTTATCAAGGAAAAGAACATTATTTGCTAATTTCCCACCCTGGCTGGTGACAGGGTGCTTCGTCTTTGGACCCGCAGTGACCAGCATGCCCTTTCTGTTATTAGTACAAGTCAAGCGCTTTTGGGCTGTTGCTAACAAGACACATTTGTCTGTCATCAGAGAGGGCTTTATTTTTTCTCCAAGTGGCTGTGACCAAACCTGCTCCCTGCCTCCCGATTGGCCGCGTGAACCCGGGACCAGGAACGCACTGATAAATCACAAAGTTTTCACGTCAAGGTGAAGGTATTGACTCTGCAGCACCAAACCCGGCAAGACGTGGCGTGGGGAGATGACCATTCATCTTCCCAAAGGGACAGAAGGGCCACCCGGGCTTCATGGAGCAGCTGCGCGCGGGGGGCGGGCGGGGGCCCCTCCCCATGACGCCCACCGGCGGCCGAGCCCTGCGCTGCGGAGAGAAGCAGAGTGACTGCGAAGGGCCAATGTGGGGCGTGAGCTGCGGTGACACGGGCCAGGGGAAGCACCCGAGGGCGGTGTGGGGGGCAGATGTGGTGTTTTGGGGGCTGTTAGAAATGACCGAACCGCGATGCCAAAGCACAGCAAAATGACACAGTCAAATGCCGAGTAAAGTGGGGGTCAGGATAACGTGTAAAAGTAAAGTTATACCAAAAACGCCTCCCGCATGTTGAACTGGGAAGACTTTGGGAAGCCTCAGAACCGAGATTTCAATGGAGAACCTCAAATGGAAGAGGGCGGCTCCCAGCACCAAGCTGAGGCCCGGCCAGTCACTCTGGGGTCACAGAGGGACTGCTGAACACGAAGCTTTACTGCTTTTCCTTCCTTCAGCCCAGCGGTCGCCCCACACCCATGTGGCTGGACACGTGGCCAAATGCCAGCAGCCCAAGGTTGGGTGTCGGTCATGAGGCGTCTCCACCGTGTGAGCTGGACAGCCGCGAGGGGAAGGCCCCCCATGCTCTCACTTTAAACCTGTTTTTGAAGGTTTTTAGACCCATCCAAAAACATGTGTTCCCCAAAATCATAGCCCATGGTAAAGCCGTTCTAAAAAGTGATGGCGTGAATCAGTTGGGTCCTTTCTTCGTCATGGCAGAAGATACGAAATGAATCATCTCCAACTTCCTTCTCCCGGAGTGGTTTTTAAATGAAACAATACAAGTGGAAGGGTGTTGAGTCAGTATGTGGACTGTTCGCTGCACTAAAAAAGAGACCCGTTTTCTAACGCTCTTAAGGAGCACAGGGAGCAGCTTGGCTCCACGAGGAACCCAGCACACGCGCTCTGTGTGCGCATCACGAGTGTGTTAGATTTTAAATGCAGATGCTCCAGTGGAGAGGAGAGGCTGCTGCCGGGCCTCGTCAGGGGTGGTGACATCATCTTTGGGCATTTCTTAAAGGTACAGTATCCTGGGGCCTAGTTCCCTCCTGTCCCTCCTGGAAGCTGCCCCTGCTCTGCCCTCTTTTCGTGCCTCTCTCTCTTTCTTTCTTTTTGGGTGGACGAGCTGCCACTGGCCAAGAGAGACCAGGGCTGTGGCTTCAGCCTGCCCAGGTCTTTGTCCCCACCCCAGGCATCCAGGCAGCTTAGGTGCTTGGATTTGGGGAGATCAGAGCCCCTCTCCACCCTTTCACCCCTTGTAGTTCCCAGGAGGAGGCCCTTGACTGACCCTCCCGCCCCACTTTGTCGCGTGGGGCCCTGTGTGTCTCAGCCCAAGGACAGGCCCTGGGTGCTTGGGTGGCCACCAGCCAGGTGCTTCTGCAGCAACGAGGACGTTTACCCCTGCGTGGGAAGCCCTCTGGGTGTTTCTTCTGGTTAACACGTTCCCCGGGCAGGAGCATCCCAGGTGAGTGTTCAGATCATTGGCCTTGGCTTTGAACTGCTCCTGCCGCTCCTCTGGTGCTGGCAGTGGAGACGGCTGCATCCGGCCACCTGCCTCCAGCAGCGCACCCCAAGCCAAAGACCCCGAAGGGGCTGTGTGTCTGCTGTCATGAAAATGGCGCTTGTTTCAAAAGTCAGCCAAAGAGTGCACGGGAGACCTTGGTTCAATTCCCGGATCATGCCCCCCCCCCCCCCCAAAAAAAAGTCAGCCGAGCGCTGCCACTGTGGATGGGAGAGAGCCCTACCTCATGGTGCCTCACCAGGTGGGCCGGCGGGTAAGGGCAGCTCCGTGGTCTCATGGAGCTGCCATGCCAACGCCATCCGTGTAAACATCCAAGGGCAGACCCACATTCGACAGACGCTGCCGGGCGCTGTGTCGGGAGCCCCTGCACATCCACCTGTGGGGTTGCGCATTCCTCTTTCTCACAATCCGAATTCCATGACTGACGACATCACCTCTGTCCTTCATGCTCGGAAAATATCAGCAGATGGGAATAATCTATAAGATGGGTGGTGGCACCTGAGGGCGTGATGGCGGTGGCACCCGAGGGCGATAGTGGCGCTCACATCAACGTGGTTTGGAGTCGGCCCGTGGCATCCACGTTGGGGGGTTGCTGGATGCCCCTGTAGGCCAGTTACTCAGCTGGGTGCTGTGGAAGATCCAGAGCGGGAGGACAGCCGCCTCCGTCTCGCAGGCGCTGGCGGTTGGGGGCGCAGGGGGGTGACAGGGCGGGTCTCCTCAGCGGGGCTTCCTTGCCGTGGGTGAGCTCTCGGGGCCCAGTGCCTGCGCAGGCAGCACTCAGGAAACACCTGATGCACGAACCCCACTTACCACCCAACTGTGGAGAGGAATCAGGATGTAAAAAGGATAAAAAAAATAATCGTAGTGTGATCCTTTCTTAGAGGAGGTGGACTTCCATGAGAAAAGGAATAGATGGTGGGGGGGAGGGGAAGGGATCATGCAGAGAGAGAGAGAGAGAGAGAGAGAGAGTCCCTGGAGAGATGGCGCCGAGAGTCTGGGGGGCCAGAGTGGGGGCTGCACCCTGACGTCTGGCAGTGGAGGACAGTGGGAGCAGGGCTGGGCTGGGTGGTAGGGATGGTGGGCGTGATGGGCTGGGCAGGAGCAGCCCCAGGGGACAGGAAGGCAGGTTAGATGAGGACATGTTGGTCTTCTGGTCCCAATACAACTTGGGATTTGTGGATCCCTTGGGTGGAAACAGGTCAATTTTGCGTGAGACACATAATCCAAATCCTGTGTTCCGAGGGCTTGGCTTTTGGGGATGTCAGTATTTACATTTATCTTGGTGAGGTCTTTAAGGGGTTGTCTTAGAACTTTTGTTTTCTTTTTTGGTCTGAAAAATCGGGTTTAAAAGGTTGAAAAGGGTGAAAGAGTTGGGGGGCTGGGGGAGCCCTCTGTAGGTGAGTCTCCCTAAGTCAGAATCTCTCTGCCCTGTTCCCTCCCCCATAGCTGGTTCTGTTTTATCCATAGAACTGAAGTGATTCTACCAGCATGTTGGAAGCATTTTCATTGCTGAATAACATTCAGGCCATGGAAACCATCTCCCTCACTGTAAGAGCTGGGACATGCATTCTCATTCACGTTAGAAATGTACACTCATGTAACATTTTATATCGAGATGTAATTCACATGCCATAAGGGGCACCTTTAAGTGGTTTTTAGTCTGTCCACAAGTTGTGCAACCACCACCCCACCCAATTCCAGAACGTTTCATGTCCCCATAAGAAACCCTGCACCCACCAGCAGCCACTTTCCATCCACGCTTGTCCCTGAGCCCCTGGCAGCCACAACTCTACTTCCCAGACTCGCTGGGTTTGCAGATTCTGGACATTTCACGCAGGACGTGGCGGTGGGTGAGTGGCTGCTTTCCCTCGGCGCAGCGCCTTCTGCCTCCGTCCACACTGACGCACGAGTGGGTGCGTCGTTCTTCTTTGCTGTCGAAATAATATTCCATCGTGTGGACAGGCTGCGTTTTGTTTACCTCTCCACCCATTGCTGGGCAGTTGGGCATGATGACCGCTGCTGCTGCGAATAAGTTTTTCATGGACACGAGAAACGTCACGTTGGCTTTTGCTCCTCAAAGTTGAACATGCCACACTGTCTCTCTGCTGAGCTGCCTGTTGTTTTCAGGCAGCCCCACGGCCATGGCTCAGCACTTCTGAGCACCTCCCATGCTCTGTGCATGCAGTAGGGCAGATGCTGGGAGGGTGGCAGGGCTCTGGGCCTGCCTTCCTGGAGGAGGATGGGCCCCGAAGGGTGAGCAGACACGACGTGGAACCTGTTCCCACAGGGCGCGGCAGGCTTTGGGGGTGCGGGGGGGGGGTATCTTTGTTGCTGAGACAGGGACACTGGAGTCTCAGGAGAGCTGGGAGTGGATTGAACTTTGCAGCTTACCTCTGGGGGGAGGGGAGTTGGGCATTTTACGCTGGTTTCAAGCGCACAAATCCACTGCCTAGGAGGCTTTCCTCAAAACACGTTTCCTGGTTAGTTTTATTTTTTGTATGGGTAGGCACCGGGAATCGAACCCAGGTCTCTGGCATGGCAGGCGAGAACTCTGCCACTGAGCCACTGTGGCCCTCCTGGTTGGTTTTTAAGTCTCCTGCCCTCCAGGAAAGTCTGTAAGAGGGTTGACAATCCGGGGAAACTTGATTTTATAGCACCTGATGTCTGTATTGTGTTGACAGTGGTTTTAGCTGCTTCGCAGTAGTTCTCTGCACTCAGGGATGGAGGGTACGTGTGCTAAATCAGCCTCTGTGCGCACATGCCAGGGATCCAGTACATCTGGGGCCATTTTCCAGTCTCTGAGCTGCTGCCCAAAAGCACCCAGCGGCAGATGCCCTCCCCAAAGCCACAGCGCCGGACCCGCCTGCCTGGGCTTTCCTTCCCCGGGTGGGCCTGGTAGGTGGCGTTTCCACGCGGCTGCAAAAGCTGTAATCCAGTGTATTCTTTGAGGTATGTAAACAGAAGTGTTTGAACGCAATCCAACAGTTGTCAGCAAGGGTATTATTTTGGGAACAAGGAAGATGAGCTGTCCCCTTTCTGTGCCTGGTGTCACAGCGCAGTGCCGCCATTGCTGCCAGGCGCCGGTGAATGCAGTCCGTCCCTGCACACGAGACCCTGTTGGGCTGCCTGCTGAATACCCGACAGTGTTCCCGGTCCGGGGACGGCGGGGGGGGGGGGGGATGCTCCTGGTTTCCAATTAGAAGCCAAGTGTGGCATCTTTTCCATTTGTGGAAGATCTGCGCAGAGGGTGCCCTGTGCTCTGGGCTGGGGGGAAGGACCGAGTGCAGCCAGGGGCTCCCCCGGGCAGTTCTCGGGGCCACTGCTGGGGTGGGTGCCTCGTGGCGGGGAGCACTTCCATGAGGGGTGGGCCAGGTGCAGGAACAGGGGGTGGGCGGACCCCGCGTCATCCTGCTGGCCTGGCGCCTTCTGGTGACCGACGCCCAGAGCCCACCAAGGCCACGTGCTCCCCACGCAGGCCACAGTGCCTGGCTCACCCTGCCGAGGTCTGTGATTGAAATTCATTGCCAAATTTATTGAGAAATTAATGAGAAAAGCTGCAAAGTATTGACTTTGAGAGGAAAACACAACTCATCTCGAATGAGGAGGAAAATGCAGCAATAATTTAGCTGCTATTGATTTGTCCCTGTCCATGTATTGATCTTCATTTTACAATATTAATTTGCACCTGCAATCGGCTGCAAGGGGAACCGATTTCATTTCGTGGCGGCGTTAATGTGCAAAGCATTAGCTGCTCTTAAGAAGCGGGGGTATTACACATCGGATTGGAAAGGCAGATAGATATCTTTTGCTGCTTTTGCTTGTTACTGAAATGGACTAAAAATTAATTTTTTGTCGGACAAAATATGAAAGCAGAAACCCATCTAAAACATGGCCTCCTCCCAGCCTCCCAGGCCGCTTTTCATCCGCGCAAGGAGCCGTCACCGCCTGAAATTCCAGCCACCCTCATCATCATGCCCAGATCAGTTCAAAGTTCATGAAATTTCTATGAGCATTGATCTCGCCCCATTGATTTTTTTTTTGCAGCAGATCTTTGAAATTTTAATTTCCCGAGCATCTGAATTTCTTATAGATGAAATGCACTTGGAGGAGACAGTTGATGATAAAGTGGAGAACTTAGCATCATTTTAAAGCTGAAAAAAAGGAGGAAAAAACAGGCATTTGCAGGCTTTGTATAATGTTTTTGAGGGGGGATGATAAAGGTGCCCTGACGGGAGTGAAGTATTCAGGGGGGAGCCAAATATCAATTTTGTCTTCGGCAGCCACACATTTTTAATGCAACTTTTTATACAGTCATTTTTGAAAGAAAAGCTATCTGGAGAAACAGCGGGGCCAACAGACATTCTTCACCTCGCAATCATTTGCTCTCAGCAGTGAATATCACCTGGTCAGGTTCACCTGGTTACTTATCAGTGGGACATTTAATAACCTCAAGGTGATATAATTGCTATTGGCATTTTTCCCCCTTGGATTCAGCTGGTTAATGTGTAAACTACTTGTCAGCAAATAGCACTTTGTCACTAACACCCTCTAGAGGAACCTCTTTGTATTGAGCAATTTAATTTTACTTTATTTAATTTTTACACATTACAACCTGTGTTCATTCAGGCACGCGTGGCTCGCAGTCTGTTGGGGCAGGGTCTGGCATCCTGA
>NC_135339.1:92509339-92511839 GCF_023851605.1 Tamandua tetradactyla | reverse complement strand
GCAATCTCTCCCCTCATAATTACCCAGTTCTAAAACAGGAAAGTGGTATTGATTGGCCTGGCTCGGTGTGTGCGGCTGGACGTGCTCTGGCCCTGGCTCGGCCGGGCCCTTGGCTTGTAAACTCGACACACCGAGGATTTATAGGTGTGAGCAGGGCTCGGGAGCTCTCCTCCGGGTGGAGATTTTGCCCGTGAAGTCGCGGCGAGTCGGGTGTGGGCAGACAGTGGGCGGTGGCTTGGTGGGGCGGGGGCTCGGCGGGCCGCGGGGGGTGGGGGTGGGGGCAGGGCTGAGTCTGCTCAGCAGCTGCCCTCGGAGGGTCCTGGGGATGGCTGGCGATGCCCACCCCTGACCACCTAGATCCTCGCGGGACTGAGAGTGTGGGTCACTTCTGGAATTAAGGAGCGGCCCGTTGTTCTCTGATTCGCACATGTGTATTTTTTGGGGTGTCTGGTCGTACGAATCCTAGACAGGATTTGAAACTGGAACTGCAGTCCCAGGCCCCCTTTTGGCGGCAAGAGGCTGGGGGGGTCTGGGGCCTTCCTGGGACCCTATTTCGTGCCATTGTCCCCCAAACCCGAAACAGCACACCCATCTTGTTCTTGGCCCGACTGTCAGGATGCAGGGTTGGGGGAGAGGTGACAGGTACCCTCCTGTTTACCGCGCTTTAAGATTTTGGGGTAATTTAAGAAGAATATCTGTTCAGCCAAAACATGGGAAAATGTCTCTCCAGGAGCGAGAGTGTGTGGTTATGACAAGTCATGAAGCCGCAGAGAGCGCGCATTAAAGCGTCTATCACCTGTCAGACGCATTTGCATGAAATCAATAATGGCCGGCCATCTATCTTTTCTGATCACCTTTCATCAGGCCAGATTCATTAAGTCAAACAGTCACGGTGATTAGCTGGGAGAGAGGAGAAGCCCCGACGTGTTGTAAATGCACAGTGGGCCCCCGTTTTTTGTTCCCCCATCAAGGCGTGTAATACTTCATTGAGTCCTTTTTGGACCAGCCGCTCGGCGAGGCCAGCGAGGGGGCGTCCACCCCCGCAGCCCGGGCCGCCAGCCACCCTTGTTCGGGCTCAGGCACGGACATGACAAATCGTGCCCCACGTCACCGCTGACAGCGTCTGATGATTAATGTTCTGATTATGAAGTGGTTTTACACGTATAGAATTTACATCACAGAGAGTTAGAAATTTTGCCATGTCACATATGCCCGGGCGCTCTGAAGAGCTTTACTATTTGCAGAGAAAAAGGAGGGCAAAATCCCAGCCAAAGCCATGTCATGTAAAATCAATACATCGGATCAATGCTTTATTAACAAGAAAATGTCTTACTTCAATTCTGTGTGGGCCTTTGTCTCCGGGATGCATGATGGAATGTCAAATCATATCGTGGGCCTCAACTTTGGGTCGCATTGTCGCGTACGCCCGTGTCCTCTTGCGTGGGCCTGTGGGATGCGCCGTGGGTGTTTACGGAAATGGCCGGGGTGCTTGGGCAGCGTGGTGCCCGATTATTTTGGAGCCCACTTTCAAAGGCAGCCCCTCGCCTCCCTCCTCTCGCGCCATGGCCTTTGAGCTGGCCTGCGCCCTCAAACCTGCTGAGTTGTGCGGCGTTAATCATCAAATTACATGCTGACTAATGAGTGATGGTCTAAATTGCAGGCTGAGTAATGAATAGACGACGGCAGGTCTTATTAGTCTCAGAAAACCCCCTGATTTATGTTGCGCCGTGCACCGTAGAGTGACTCCACCCAAAACGATATCTACATCAAGAAGTAATGTGCTCTAATAAGTATTTTCATCTGAGCTCGCGTCCCCAGGCCTCCGGGCTCCGTTTCTGTTGGAGTCAGGCAGAGTCGTAATAAAGCCCGATGACTCCTTATAAAGCTTGTTAAACACAGTGTGTGCAGCCGGACGGGGTCCCGCGCGTGATTCATGCACTCCAGACCGCGCATGTGCCGCTGATTTATGGCCACGCACAGTTCATAGTCAAAATTACAATTTGAGGGATAAAAAGATTAATTACTATTTGTGGCCAGCAGCTTCACGAGGCCGCTGGATGGCGGCTGTGGAGTGATAGCGCCTGCATCGGTTTGTCGTCGGCCATTCACAGATTATTAAAGCTCTGCGAGAAGACGTGCTGCTCCTGCCTGGTTTGTGCTCACACAACATGCTAGACAAAAAAGGACCACAGGGATAAATCTGAAGCTGGCAATAGCCAGACATATGTCATAATTGCCAGTTCCTCATAAATCCCTGGCCAGCGTGGGCTGCTCTGTGAGGGGCACACATCGCGCAGGATGGGGGTAGCCGCCATCTATGGCCCCGCGCCCCGCAACTTTGTTCCTCCATAGCCATTTGTACAATATATTGAGTCACCCTTTGACTTTCTTCCAGTCTAATTATAGATTAGAAATAATCATTGCTTTTATGTGCAAAAGAAAGGGAGAAAAATCTATTCCTTCAGACAGAACTAACATTCAGGGGTGCTTGCCTTCAAGA